>NC_057806.1:430028207-430330426 GCF_018294505.1 Triticum aestivum
CGGCAGGCGAGACGGCAGGGTGGGTTGAGGCGAGGCGGGGTGGCGGCGGCAGCTATAAAAGGAGGGGGCGTCCTGGCTTGGGGGAGGGGGGCGTCCTGGCTTGGGGGAGGGGGCGCCTCGGGAGGCGTGCTCCTCCCAGACTCGGGCGGCGGCGACGATCGGGACTCCGGTCCCGATCCGGTGCGGGAGATGGTGGCGCGGGCGAGCCGGCCTGGCTCGGCTGGGCTTCGACCCAGTCGGGCATGCGGGAGCTTTTTTTTAAATAATCCCGCCGAACTAAGAAAATCCTAGAAAAATAAATAAAAATCTAAAAATGCCAAAACAAATTTTCACCATCTAAATAAAATATTTAGAACATGATGAACATTTTCTTGGCCCTAAAATGCAGTTTTGAAAACGTGTAATTTTTCCTAAATTCAAATAAAATAGCAAAAACTCCAAAAAGAAACTTATTTGATTTTTTTATTAAATCCTCAATATTTCTTTATTTTGGAAAAAGTCATTTTATTCCCTCTCTCATATTTTTATTATAGAAATAATTGAAGATAAAATAAATAAAATCAAATGATCCCATTTTCAAAATTTGAGAAAACCCAAATATGAAAATAACGAAATCCCCAACTCTCTCCGTGGGTCCTTGAGTTGCGTAGAATTTCTGGCTCAGGCCAAAAGCAAATAAAATATGATATGCATTGATGATCTAGTGTATAACATTCCAAATTGAAAATTTGGGATGTTACATTTGAAGGAAATATGCCCTAGAGGCAATAATAAAGTTATTATTTATTTCCTTATATCATGATAAATGTTTATTATTCATGCTAGAATTGTATTAACCGGAAACATAATACATATGTGAATACATAGACAAACAGAATGTCACTAGTATGCCTCTACTTGACTAGCTCGTTAATCAAAGATGGTTATGTTTCCTAACCATGGACAAAGAGTTGTTATTTGACTAACGGGATCACATCATTAGTTGAATGATCTGATTGACATGACCCATTCCATTAGCTTGGCACCCGATCGTTTAGTATGTTGCTATTGCTTTCTTCATGACTTATACATGTTCCTATGACTATGAGATTATGCAACTCCCGTTTGCCGGAGGAACACTTTGTGTGCTACCAAACATCACAACGTAACTGGGTGATTATAAAGGAGCTCTACAGGTGTCTCCAAAGGTACATGTTGGGTTGGCGTATTTTGAGATTAGGATTTGTCACTCTGAATGTCGGAGAGGTATCTCTGGGCCCTCTCGGTAATGCACATCACTTAAGCCTTGCAAGCAGTGCATCTAATGAGCTAGTTGCGAGATGATGTATTACGGAACGAGTAAAGAGACTTGCTGGTAATGAGATTTAACTAGGTATTGGATACCGACGATCGAATCTCGGGCAAGTAACATACCGATGACAAAGGGAACAACGTATGTTGTTATGCGGTCTGACCGATAAAGATCTTCGTAGAATATGTAGGAGCCAATATGGGCATCCAGGTCCCGCTATTGGTTATTGACCGGAGATGTGTCTCGGTCATGTCTACATTGTTCTTGAACCGTAGGGTCCGCACGCTTAAGGTTTCGATGACAGTTATATTATGAGTTTTGATGTACCGAAGGAGTTCGGAGTCCCGGATGAGATCGGGGACATGACGAGGAGTCTCGAAATGGTCGAGACGTAAAGATCGATATATTGGGCGACTATATTCGGACTTCGGAAAGGTTCCGAGTGATTCGGGTATTTTTCAGAGTACCGGGGAGTTACGGGAATACGGGGGAGAAGTATTGGGCCTTATTGGGCCATACAGGGAAGAGAGAGGGGCTGCCTAGGGCAAGCCGCGCCCCCCCCCAAGGCCTAGTCCGAATTGGACTAAGGGGAGGGGCTGCGCCCCCTCCTTCCTTCCCTTCTCCTTTCCCCTTCCTTGTCTCCTTGTCTCCTACTCCTACTACATGGAAGGACTCCTAGTTGGACTAGGAAAGGGGGAATCCTACTCCCGGTGGGAGTAGGACTCCCTAGGGCGCGCCATAGAGAGGGCCGGCCCTCCCCTCCTCCACTCCTTTATATACGGGGGCAGGGGGCACCCCATAGACACACAAGTTGATCTTCGTGATCGTTCCTTAGCCGTGTGCGGTGCCCCCTTACACCATATTCCACCTCGGTCATATTGTTGCATTGCTTAGGCGAAGCCCTGCGATGGTTGAACATCAAGATCGTCACCACGCCGTCGTGCTAACGGAACTCCTCCCCGAAGCTTTGCTGGATCGGAGCCCGGGGAGCGTCATCGAGCTGAACGTGTGCCAAGAACTTGGAGGTGCCGGAGTAACGGTGCTTGGATCGGTTGGACCGGGAAGACGTACGACTACTTCCTCTACATTGCGTCAACGCTTCTGCTTTGGTCTACGAGGGTACGTAGACAACACTCTCCCCTCTTGTTGCTATGCATCACCATGATCTTGCGTGTGCGTAGGAAATTTTTGAAATTACTACGTTCCCCAACAACATTCCGGTGATTACCGTAGTTTGAGGAGTTCATGTATTCACTATATGCTAATGCTTTGTTCCGGTTCTCTATTAAAAGGAGGCCTTAATATCCCTTAGTTTTCATATGGACCTCGTTGCCACGGGAGGGTAGGACAAAAGATGTCATGCATGTTTTTTTCATAAGCATGTATGACTATATACGGAAATACATGCCTACATTACATTGATGAATTGAAGCTAGTTCTGTGTCACCCTAGGTTATAATTGTTACATGATGAATGCCACCCAACATAATTATTGTTGAAAATATGCCATAGAGGCAATAATAAAGTGGTTATTATTATATCTCCTTAATCATGATAAAGGTTTATGAAAGTGCAATTATCCCTGGGTGGTTTTGGTAATTCCTAACAACATATGGCTCACTGAACTAATGTTCTTTCAAGATGATCATTTCGGAAAGTTCAATGATTGGCATGGCATGGACTAGGAATGTGGACCCCTCAAAATGCTAAGGACACATATTGGCTTAATCTCAAGACTCTACATTTTCATTCTAGTGATTCAAGATCACATTGAGTCCATAGGAAAAGCCAATACTATTAAAAGGGGATGAGGTGTTGCTTAATGGCTTGCTTGCTCAAATGCTTAGTGATATGATCCAAAATCCCTCAACCACTTTCTCATATCCACATATTTCTCAAACCAAAATTCAAACTCGGCCCCACCGATTTGATATATCCGGCGCCACCGAGTTCATTTGACATAGCCATATCCAGAAACCCTAGTCAGGTCGGTCTCACTGATAGGGATCTCGGTCTCACCGAGATTGGATTGCAAACTCTCTGTTTCCCTTGGTAACGTTTCGGTCCAACCGAGATGAGCGATCGGTCCCACCAAGTTCGCATAGTTCGCAATGCAAACTCTGTTTCCCTTTCGTAACGTTTTGGTCTTACCGAAATGAGCGATTCGGTCCCACCGAGTTTGCCTATTACAAAAATCGGTCCTACCGATTTTATGTGACCAGTCTCACCAAGATTATGTTATGCCCTAATCCTAATGAAATCGGTCCCACCGAGTTGACATGCCGGTCCGACCGAAAAGCCTAACGCTCACATTTTGAACTAAATCGGTCTGACCGAGTTTTATGATTCGGTCCCACCGAGTTTGGTGAATTGTGTGTAATGGTTAGATTTTGTGTGGAGGCTATATATACCCCTCCACCCACTCTTAATTCATGGAGAGAGCCATCAGAACATGCCTACACTTCCAGCATACATTTTCTGAGAGAGAACCACCTACTCATGTGTTGAGACCAAGATATTCCAAAGCAACCACAAGAATCTTGATCTCTAGCCTTTCCCAAGTTGCTTTCCACTCAAATCATATTTCCACCAAATCCAAATCCATGAGAGAGAGTTGAGTGTTGGGGAGACTATCATTTGAAGCACAAGAGCAAGGAGTTCATCATCAACACACCATCTATTACCTTTTGGAGAGTGGTGTCTCCTAGATTGGTTAGGTGTCACTTGGGAGCCTCCGCCAAGATTATGGAGTTGAACCAAGGAGTTTGTACGGGCAAGGAGATCACCTACTTCGTGAAGGTCTACCCTAGTGAGGCAAGTCCTTCGTGGGCGATGGCCATGGTGGGATAGACAAGGTTGCTTCTTCGTGGACCCTTCGTGGGTGGAGCCCTCCGTGGACTCGCACAACCGTTACTCTTTGTGGGTTGAAGTCTCCATCAACGTGGATGTATGATAGCACCACCTATCGGAACCACGCCAATGATCTCCATGTCTACAGTGCGTTTGCTCCCTCCAAACTCCTCCCCTGCCTTCATATGCAAATATTTTACATTCCGCTACTATACTCTTAGACTTGCATGTGTAGGTTGATTGCTTGACTTGTGCTAAGTTGCTAAAGTCTGCCAAGACTTAAAATTGGGAAAAGGATAGACTTTTATTTGGTCAAGTAGTCTAATCACCCCTCTCTAGACATACTTTCGATCCTACAAGTGGTATCAGAGCTTTGGTCTCCATTTGCCTTGATTTCCATAGCTTTTGGTGATCATAGCCTTGGTTTCACAACCTAGGAGAGCATGGCGTCTAGCAAGGGGAATTACCACCGTAAAGGTCCTTACTTTGATGGTACTAACTTTACTAGTTGGAAGCATAAGATGAAAATGCATATTCTTGGACATAACCCCGCCGTTTGGGCTATTGTGTGTATTGGCTTGCAAGGTGAATTCTTTGATGGGAGAGAACCAAATCGTGAAGCTACCGTAGAAGAGTTGAATATGCTGCAATACAACGCTCAAGCTTGCGATATCCTCTTCAATGGATTGTGCCCCGAAGAATTCAACAAAATCAGCCGTCTTGAGAATGCAAAGGAAATTTGGGAGACTTTGATTGATATGCATGAGGGTACCGACTCCGTCAAGGAATCCAAATTGAATGTGCTTCAAAGTCATCTTGACAAGTTCAAAATGAAGGATGATGAAGGTGTCGCTGAAATGTACTCTAGGCTTGCTCTCATCACAAATGAGATTGCCAGCTTAGGAAGTGAAGAGATGACCGATAGATTCATCATCAAGAAGATCCTAAGAGCCTTGGATGGAAAATATGATACCGTGTGCACATTGATCCAAATGATGCCCAATTACAAAGATCTCAAGCCAACGAAAGGCATTGGAAGAATTGTTGTTCATGAGATGTCACTCAAGGATAAAGAAGAGCTTCACAACAAGTCTAGTGGTGCTTACAAAGCCTCATGTGATGCTCCTACATCATCAAGTGAGAAACAAACCTTCAATGAGGAATTGAGCCTAATGGTGAAGAACTTCAACAAGTTCTACAAGAGTAGAAGCAAGGAAATAAGTTCCAAGTCAAGATCCTACAATGACAAAAGATCCTCAAGTCGTGAACGTAATTGCTACAATTGTGGAAGACTCGGACACTATTCCAATGAGTGTACGGCTCCCTACAAAAGAAGAGAAGATTCACTCAAAAGGAGAAGTAGAAGAGAAGAATCACCTCCAAGGGAGAGAAGGGGTAGAGATGATCGTTATGAACGAAGAACCTCTCGGAGAAGCAAGGGTTCAGAAAGGAAGGACAAATCATCAAAGAGCTACACAAAACGAATACATCAAGCTCATGTTGGCGAATGGGTATCCGGCTCCGATTCCGACCATCACTCCGAAAGAAGTTATCACACCGACTCCGAGTATACTCAAGATGAAGGTGTGGCCGGTCTAGCACTTGTGTCAACCAACTCCTATGACATATTTGACTCACCAAATGAAGGAATTAGAAGATGCTTCATGGCTAAAGGCCCAAAGGTAGCACACCCCGAGTATGTTGATTTCAATAGTGATGAAGATGATTTGCTAGGTGATGATGATTTACTTGTTGACAACTCTAGTGATGAAAACTATGATGAAATTGCTATTAATCATGTTAATCAAGATAAAACGAATGATGATGATAAGAAGGAGATTGAGTGTCTAACTAAAGAGCTAAACACTCTTAAGTTAGCTCATGAAACTACCTTGGAAGATCACCGAGAACTTTTAAAGACTCATGAGAAGCTACGCTTTGAAAAGCTCAACCTTGAGCAAGAGCATGGGTTCTTAAAAGCAATCAATGATGATCTTCACAAGAAAAGTTCTTCTTACATTGCCAAGCGTTTACTCTTGTCTACTTACATGCCACAAGTAAAATCTAGCAACAAGAGAAAGAATGATTCTTCTTCTAGTAGTAACAATAATCATGTTAAATCCAATTGTAGCGACCAGACCTCAAGCAGTCTGATCTCTATGCATCAGTGTCATCCCTCGATCGGTAATGCTGACACGCACAGTACTTGAGGATTTATAACAGAGTAGAAATCACACACTTATTGCATCGAATGTCTCAAAAGAGAACTTATTACAATAAATATGGCTTAAGGCCATCTAAAGTCGATAACAGCGGAAGGCTTGGAAGATAAAGTGAGTCCATCAACTCCAACAGCATCACTGAGTGAAAGACAACGACCTAAGGCTCCTTACTCGTCGTCTGAAAAGTCTGCAACATGAGCGTTGCGGCCCGAAACTGGTCAGCACATGGAATATGCTGGCAATGTAACACATAGGGTAATGAAAAGAATAAATGATATCACTACATGCATATATGGCTGGTGGAGGCTGTGTGGTTAATATGTTTTGTGAAAAGCCAATTTTTCCCTACAACAAAGGAATACATTATATTTAACTATCATGGTGGTTGTTAAACATTGAGAAGGTTCCTCCAACTCAATCCCAATTAAGCATCATCATTAAACCCAATCAAATTATATTAAGAGTGATGAGATCAACATAATAATCCAAGAACTAGATACTCAAAACGTCCATAACCGGGGACACGGCTAACCATGATTAGTCTATACACTATGCAGAGGTTTGCACACTTTTCCCCACAAGACTCGATCTCCTCCGTTGGATTTCTCACACTACACGTTGTTTGAGAAACGAATGACCGAGACACAGTCTTTCAGAAGCATTAACTCTCTACTCTGGATAGACAGTACCACCTACAACCCACTACATCTGCTAGTCTACCTCTTCGAGAGCTTCACGCAACTTACTCAACTATGCCAGAGCCCATAATGGCTTGTGTCTACACACGGAAGTTTCTAGCATGAATAATCTTATGATCCCTTTGAGCCTAGGTGGCGGGCCGTAGGATGATCACACGGGTCCTCCGAGATATCCTAGGACAACACTAGTTTCTCCAGGTGCCCACAAGCAATCCACCCAGATGTGTGTTTAAGTTGCCACCTTAAGTTGAACCATTAATTAACAAACTCACATCTGTCATGAATACACTCAAACCCAATCCACGTCTACTAGCATAACATAGCAATATAAGCAACATAGAAGTAACTCCCATAGGTTTGATAATAAGCAGGTGAATAGGTACTACCTCATCTACGTCCCAAAACCCACAAGTTAATCAAATCCTAACCATGCAATTGTTTGAGGACTGATCTAATGCAATAAAACTGGGTAGTAAAAAGGTATGATCAAAGTGTTACTTGCCTTGCTGATGATCCGTGAAACCTAGAGACTCGTAGTAGCACGCTTCGCACTCCGGGTACTCTTTCGCAATCAAACACAAGCATACAATAAGCACTCAACTAGAAGCATGGGTAAAACTCAAATAAGAAATCTAACCAAAAAGTTCAACTTAAGAACTCCGGTTTGCAAAAATAATCAAACCAAACGAAGCAACGAAACTCAAACTGCAAAAGAAACAAGATATGTTTATCAATCTGGACTTAAGTCAAATTTTACAGTAGCAAAATCTTGTTCAAGTTGGTTAAATAGAAAGAGGGCTTCGAAACGAAGATCCAGGCGCTTGAATCGCCTGATTCGGATAAACGAGCGAAAAGATAAACTAAAATGAAAATCGGGCCAGAAATCGCGATCGAAAATAATTGCAGAAAAACCCTGGAAAAAGAAAAACTGACGAACAGGCTAACGAACGAACATTCACTGTGTGCAGTTAACGAGTGAAAACCGTTTGTTAAAATGAACATACGAACGGGTGTTCGCTAAATAACTAAACTGGGGAAAAAAATAAAAACCGGTCTAAAAAAATAACTGAGGGTTCTAAAAAAACCAAACGGTTTTCTAACGAAAACCTGCGACTACCTCGGGATGCGTGACGGCAGCGGCGGCGGGCAACTCCGGTCGAGGCGGCGTCCGGCGGTGGCGCGGCGGCGAGCGACGACGGCACTAGGGTTAGGGTTTGGCGCGGGCGGCGGCTTGGGCTGCGGCGGCTCGGGCCTTCGGCTTACAAAGGCCGCCCGGGCGCAGTGTCCAGGTCGGACACGGCCCAGTAAGCCGGTTGACTTTTTTTTAATAAAAACTCTGCGCAAAAAAACAAAGAAAAGAAATACTAAACGGACTCCAAAAATCCTAAAATAAATTTTCCCCGTCCTCTAAAAATATAGCGGACAAGGTGAACATTTATTTGGGCCTCTAATAGAAATTTTGAAAACACATATTTTTCCTAATTCAAATAAAATAGCGATAAAAACTCTGAATAAAAACTTATTTGATTTTAATATTAAATCTCCAATATTTCTTTATTTTGGGGAAGTCATTTTATCCCCTCTCTTTTATTTTCATAAAAGAATATTCAAAGAGAAAATAATTAAAATCAAACGATCCTCTTTTCAAAATTTGAGAAAACTCAAATGTGAAAATAACGAAATCCCCGACTCTCTTCGTGTGTCCTTGAGTTGCGTAGAATTTCTAAGATCAAGCCAAAATGCAATAAAATATGATATGCAATGATGATCTAATGTATAACATTCCAAATTGAAAATTTGGGATGTTACAAACCTACCCCCTTGAGATGAATCTCGCCCTCGAGATTTGGGTTGGCTAGAAAATAGGTGAGGGTGATCCTTCTGTAGGTCTTCCTCTTGTTCCCAGGTGGCTTCATCCTCGGTATGGTGGCTCCACTGAACTCTGCAGAACTTGATAACCTTACTGCGTGTGACTCGGCTGGCAAACTCAAGAATCTTGACTGGTTTCTCCTCATAGGTCAAGTCGGTATCCAACTGAATCGCTTCGAGTGGCACTGTATCCCTCAGAGGAATTTCGGCCATCTCTACGTGGCACTTCTTGAACCGAGAAACATGGAACACATCGTGAACTCCTGACAATCCTTCGGGCAATTCCAACTTGTAAGCAACTTCTCCCATACGTTCCAAAACCTTGTATGGTCCCACAAAATGTGGTGCTAACTTGCCCTTAACTCCAAAACGCTTCACTCCTCGAAGTGGTGATACATGAAGATACACTCTGTCTCCGACTTCGTAAACTGTCTCCTTGCGTTTAGAATCCGCATAGCTCTTCTGCCTAGACTGGGCTACCTTGAGTCTATCGCGTATCAGCTTAACCTTCTCTTCGTACTCTTTAATAAAATCTGGTCCAAACAACTGACGGTCTCCAACTTCATCCCACAACAATGGTGCCTGGACCTCCTTCCGTACAATGCTTCGAGAGGGGCCATCTTCAAACTGGCTTGATAGCTGTTGTTGTAAGAGAACTTTGCATAAGGCAAATTGTCGTCCCAACTAGATCCATAGTCTAGCGCACAAGCTCTCGACATGTCCTCCAGAATCTGATTGACTCTCTCAGTCTGTTCATCTGTCTGTGGGTGAAAGGCTGTATTGAACTCTAGCCTGGTTCCCAAAGTCTCATGCAACTGATTCCAAAACTTTGAGGTAAATTGAGTTCCTCTATTTGATACAATGGTCCTAGGAACTCCATGCAGACATATGATACTGGTCATACATATCTTTGCCAACTTAGCACTGGTGTAAGTGGTCTTAACTGGGATGAAATGTGCTACCTTTGTCAAACGATCGACTACAACCCATATCGAGTCATAGCCTGAACGATTCCTGGGCAATCCCATGATAAGATCCATGCCTAGTTTATCCCACTTCCATTCGGGTATCGGCAATGGCTGTAACAATCCAGCTGGCTTCTGATGTTCTGCCTTCACTCTCTGACATACATCACAAACTGCTACATACTCCGCAACATCCTTCTTCATTCTGGTCCACCAGAAACTATCCTTCAAATCCAAATACATTTTGGTATTTCCTGGGTGAATCGAATATGGCGAATCATGGGCCTCTTGCAGGATCAACTTCCTGATCTTCGGATCATTTGGCACATAAACGTAGTCCTCAAACCATAGGGTATCATGCTCATCCTCATGAAATCCCTTAGCTTTTCCTTTGCTCATTCTTTCCTTTATCTCGGCAATCTCCTTGTTCGTCTTCTGAGCTTCTCGGATCTTATCCATCAAAGTAGACAGAATCTCCAATGCTGCTACATAACCTCTCGGAACTATTTCCAAACATAGCTCACGAAGATCCTCTGCTAAATCCTTGGGCAATCCTCATGACTCTTGCGGCTTAGCGCATCGGCTACTATGTTAGCCTTTCTGGGATGATAATGCAACTTCATATCATAATCCTTAATGAGCTCCAACCATCTCCTCTGCCTGAGAGTCAACTCCTTCTGCGTGAAGATATACTTCAAACTCTTGTGATCCGTATACACATCACAATGGTTTCCGATGCGGAAATGTCTCCATGTCTTCAACGCATGCATTATGGCTGCTAACTCCAAATGATGGGTAGCATAATTCAACTCATGAGGTTTAAGCTGTCGTGAGGCATATGAAACAACTCTTCCCTCCTGCATGAGAACTGCTCCAAGTCCTCGACGAGAAGCGTCGCAATACACCTGGTAGTCCTTGTGTTGATCTGGAAGAATCAACACTGGAGTGTAACCAAGCGTTTCTTCAACTCCTGAAAACTGGCCTCACATTCCTCAGTCCATTTGAACTTGGTGTCCTTCTTCAACAACTCCGTCATGGGCTTTGCAATCTTCGAGAAATTTTCAGAACCTCTTGTAGTATCCTGCGAGTCCAAGAAAACTCCGGATCTCTCCAACTGACGTGGGTGCTTCCCAATTTGTCACAACGATGACCTTGGTAGGGTCTACGGCTATTCCTTCTCCGGATATAACATGTCCGAGGAATCCAACTTCCTTCAACCAAAACTCACACCTGCTGAACTTGGCATATAGCTGATGTTCTCTAAGCTTCCCAAGTACCAAACGCAAATGCTCCTTATGCTCCTCTTCATTCTTCGAGTAGACCAGAATATCATCAATGAACACCACGACGAACTTATCCAAAAACTCCATAAACACTTTGTTCATCATGTTCATAAAATAGGCAGGTGCGTTAGTCAGACCAAATGACATAATGGTATACTCATATAGCCTGTACCTTGTGGTAAAAGCTGTCTTGGGTATATCCCGCTCTCGAATTTTCAGCTGGTGGTACCCTGATCGCAGATCGATCTTGGAAAACACCTTAGCTCCTTGTAGCTGGTCAAACAAATCATTGATCATCGGCAGTGGGTACTTGTTCTTGATCGTCACCTCATTCAATCCACGATAATCAACAACTATCCTCAATGATCCATCCTTCTTCTCCACTAGAAGCACTGGTGATCCCCAAGGTGACGAGCTTGGGCGAATATAGCCTTTATCCAGTAACTCCTTTATCTGCTTCTTAATTTCCTCTAAATCCTTAGCGGGCATCCTGTACGGTCTCTTAGATATTGGCCCTATGCCTGGCAAAAGCTCAATCAAAAACTCAATGTCTCTATCCGGTGGCATGCCTGGCAACTTTCTGGAAATACATCTGGGAAATCCTTCACCACTGGTACTTCCTCCTGTACAACTCCTGATAAGGAATTCACTTGAGTCCTATTCGGCACATGCCGGGATACGTACTTGATCCTTCTTCCTTCTGGGGTGGTAAGCAAAATTTGACTTACTGGCGCAGTCAATGTTCCCTCCATACTTCGATAACCAATCCATGCCTAATATCACATCTAGTCCTTGTGACTCCAATACTATTAGGTCTGAGGGGAACACGTAGCTACCAATCTTTAATGGTAACCGATCACGCCATAGGCTAGCCATATACTCTGCTCCTGGCGAGGTTACTAACATGGGTGTCCTAAGGGCTTGGGTTGGCAGTTTAAACTTATCCATGAATCCCCATGATATGTATGAATGCGATGCACCAGTATCAAAAAGAACGATTGCAGTAAATGACTTAATCATAAACTTACCTATTACTGCATTCGGTTGCGCTTCAACCTCCTCCACGTTCACGTGGTTCACTTGTCCCCTGTTCAAAGGGTTGGGCTTCTTCCCAGAGCTTCCATTGCCATTCCCATTATTTGCTTCAGCACACTCCGTGGCATAATGTCCATTCTTCCCGCACTTGAAACAAGTAATGTGACTTAGATCCTTCTTAGAGGGCGTTGCTGGGTCGGAACGGTTTTGACCGTTGCTTCCTCCATTACTATTCCCATTCCTGGGGCCACTATGGTTGTGCGAAATCCCTCCATTGTGGTTGTGACCTTCATGGTCATGTTGAAGGGGCTCTCCCAAGTTCGGGGTAAAACGGGGCATCTGCTGAGCTCCAGAATTATACTTCCCTTGTCCATACTTCCTCTTGTGGTTGTCAATCTGCTGCTGTTTCCCTTCAATCATGAGAGCTCTATCTACCAACTGTTGGTAGTTATTAAAAGTTGCCACCATCAACTGCATGCTCAGCTTATCATTTAGTCCCTCCAGAAACTTCTCCTGTTTAGCTGCATCCGTAGCAACGTCATCTGGGCATAACGTGCTAGCTTACTAATGTCATCCACATACTGGCCAACGGTGCGTCCTCCTTGGCGTAAGTTGCGAAACTCGCTTCTTCATGGCCATAGCTCCTGTTGATACATGGGTAGTGCAAAAAGCCTGCTGAAATTGGTCCCATGTAACATTGTCGATGGGGTAAGTGGCTGTGAAATTCTCCCACCATGGTGCTGCGGGTCCATCAAGCTGATGTGCGGCAAAACGCACTCTCTCTGCATCTGTGCATCCTGTAGTGGTCAACTCCCTTCCAATCTTGCGGAGCCAATCATCTGCAACTATCGGCTCGGTGCTACTGGAGAACATCGGCGGATTCAGCCTTAGAAAACGGGCTAAGTGATCAACAGGTGGTGGCGGTGGGTTGTTGTTGTTGTTATTCCCCTGATTCTGATTTAGGACTAGTATCTGCATCAACGTATTCTGCTGCTAGATCAACTGAGTGAGCTCTGGTGGGAAAGCAAATCCATTGTCACGTCTCAGAGGCATCTGATGGGTTTTAGAAAAGATGAGGAAACATAATAGAATGAGGTCTAGGGGGGAACACTACCCATATGCACATGAGATAAACACAATCATATCACTTCAATCAATTCAAACAAGGGCATACAATTGGTCTAACTATCGTTACAAAAGTGCTCGGACTATAATATATACATGGGGGAATTCTACTACTGATATGGTGGACGACTAGAAAAATTGATCGGTGGAAGACTCCATAATATCTGCTCCAGCTTCATCAACAAAGTCATCATCGCTATCGTCGGGGTCCGAGTCGGTGTCGTCGATGATGATGTAGTTCTCCGGGCAAGTGGAATTGTCATCTTCTCCTCCTAGCGCGGGGTCTCCCATGAAGACTCCTAGCTTCCTTGTTAGATCGTCATTCTTCTCCATTAGTATCGTCATTTCCTCCTCGTATCCATCACGTGTAAACTTGAGTTCTTCCTCAGCTCCGTGATCCTGGTCAATGCCTTCTTCAGATCTATCATGCCTGCGCACATCTGGTTCTCCTGGCGGCGAATGTGCTGATTTAACTCCTGGATGAAATCTGCAATAGATCTATCCCTCCTGGTGTTGATCATCTCCCATTGCTCATCTCGGCGCCCACAAATCTGGTAAATAGTATCCTTGATATCCTTGTGGTAAACTTCTCCAATGCGTCCCATGGTGATGTGGGCTGCCATGCTCTTTCCTAGACTCCAGGTTGGTGCATCAAAGGAAAACTCTATGGGCTCAGTGACGGGCATGAACGTCCTTCCTGGAACTTGAACTCGAATCATCCAACGCTCCTCTTTTGGTAAAGTGGCATTGTAGGTCCCGGTGAAGCTTGGTATTCCGATGTTCAGGTATCTAGTAATTTCCTTCAAGTGTCATCCAAAAGGTGTATCTTCCTCCGGTTGAGTGAACTTGTTCCTTGCATCCGCCATCCTAAAGATTAGAAAAGGGAGAGGAGTCAAAAATGAGAAGAGAGTGGTGATCTAGGGTTTAAACTTAGTGGCCGTGTCCTACAGTCAGCGTGTGCTCTGATACCATCTTGTAGCGACCAGACCTCAAACAGTCTGATCTCTGTGCATCAGTGTCATCCCTGGATCAGTAATGCTGACGCACACAGTAATTGAGGATTTATAACAGAGTAGCAGTCACACACTTATTACATCGAATGTCTCAAAAGAGAACTTGTTACAGTAAACATGGCTTAAGGCCATCTAAAGTCGATAACAGCGGAAGGCTTGGAAGATAAAGTGAGTCCATCAACTCCAACGGCATCACTGAGTGAAAGACAACGACCTAAGGCTCCTTACTCGCCGTCTGAAAAGTCTGCAATATGAACGTTGCAGCCTGAAATGGGCCAGCACATGGAATATGCTGGCAATGTAACACATAGGGTAATGAACAGAATAAATGCTCTCACTACATGCATATATGGCTGGTGGAAGCTGTATGGTTAATATGTTTTTGCAAAAAGCCAATTTTTCCCTACAACAAAGGAATAAATTTTATTTAACTATCATGGTGGTTGTTAAACATTGAGAAGGTTCCTCCAACTCAATCCCAATTAAGCATCATCGTCAAACCCAATCAAATTATATTAAGAGTGATGAGATCAACATAATAATCCAAGAACTAGATACTCAAAGCGTCCATAATCGGGGACACGGCTAACCATGATTAGTTTATACACTCTGCAGAGGTTTGCGCACTTTTCCCCATAAGACTCGATCTCCTCCGTTGGATTTCTCGCACCACATAGTGTTTGAGAAATGGATGACCGAGACACAGTCTTTCAAAAGCATTAACTCTCTACTCTGGATAGACAGTACCACCTACAACCCACTACATCTGCTAGTCTACCTCTTCGAGAGCTTCACGCAACTTACTCAACTATGCCAGAGCCCATAATGGCTTGTGGTTGCACACGGAAGTTTCTAGCATGAATAATCTTATGATCCCTTTGAGCCTGGGTGGCGGGCCATAGGATGATCACACGGGTCCTCCGGGATATCCTAGGACAACACTGGTTTCTCTATGTGCCCACAAGCAATCCACCCAGATGTGTGTTTAAGTTGCCACCTTAAGTTGAACCATTAATTAACAGACTCACATCTGTCATGAATACACTCAAACCCAATCCACGTCTACTAGCATAGCATAGAAATATAAGCAACATAGACGTAACTCCCACAGGTTTGATAATAAGCAGGTGAATAGGTACTACCTCATCTACTTCCCAAAACCACAAGTTAATCAAATCCTAACCATGCAATTGTTTGAGGATTGATCTAATGCAATAAAACTGGGTAGTAAAAAGGTATGATCAAAGTATTACTTGCCTTGCTGATGATCCGTGAAACCTAGAGACTCGTAGTAGCACGCTTCGCACTCTGGGTACTCTATCACAATCAAACAAGCATACAATAAGCACTCAACTAGAAGCGTGGGTAAAACTCAAATAAGAAATATAACCAGAAAGTTCAACTTAAGAACTCGATTTTCAAAAAGAATCAAACCAAACGAAGCAATGAAACTCAAACTGCGAAAGAAACAAGATCCATTTATTAATCTGGACTTGAGTCAAATTTTACAGTAGGAAAATCTTGTTCAAGTTGGTTAAACAGAAAGAGGGCTTCAAAACGAAGATCTAGGCGCTTGAATCGCCTGATTCGGATAAACGAGCGAAAAGATAAACTAAATAAAAAATTGGGTCAGAAATCATGATCGAAAATAATCATGGAAAATCCTTGGAAAAAGAAAAACTGATGAACAGGCTAACGAACAAAGGTTCGTTGTCTGCGGTTAACGAGTGAAAACCGTTCACTAAAACGAACGTAAGAACGGGCGTTCGCTAAATAACTAAACGGGGAAAAAACCGATCTAAAAAATAACCGAGGGTTCTAAAAAAACCAAACGGTTTTCTAACGAAAACCGGCGGCTACCTCGGGACACGTGACAGCGGGCAACTCCGGTCGAGGCGGCGTGCAGCGGCGGCGCGGCGGTCGCCGGCGGCAGCGGCAGCTGCAGCACGAGGCAGCGGCGGTGCTAGGGTTAGGGTTTGGCGTGGGCGGCGGCTTGGGTTGCGGCGGCTCGGGCCTTCGGCTTATAAAGGCCGCCCGAGCGCAGCAGGTCGGACACGGCCCGGTAAGTCGGTTGACTTTTTTAATAAAAACTCCACGCAGAAAAACAAAGAAAAGAAATACTAAACGGACTCCAAAAATCCTAAAATAAATTTTCCCCGTCCTCTAAAAATATAGCGGACAAGGAGAACATTTATTTGGGCCTCTAATGCAATTTTTGAAAAACGCATATTTTTCCTAATTCAAATAAAATAGCGATAAAAACTCCGAATAAAAACTTATTTCATTTTAATATTAAATCTCCAATATTTCTTTATTTTGAGGAAGTCATTTTATCCCCTCTTTTTATTTTCATAAAAGAAATATTCGAAGAGAAAATAATTAAAATCAAACGATCCTCTTTTCAAAATTTGTGAAAACTTAAATATGAAAATAACGAAATCCCCAACTGTCTCCGTGGGTCCTTGAGTTGCGTAGAATTTCTAGGATCAAGCCAGAATGCAATAAAATATGATATGCAATGATGATCTAATGTATAACATTCCAAATTAAAAATCTACATGAAGGTGTTTACTTCTAGTAGTTCTCTTGATTCCCCAACTGTTGTTGCTTCTAGTAGCTCTCTTGATTCCACTAATGATTCTCTTAGCCAAGTTACACTTGAGCAAGAAAATAGCTTATTGATGGGAATTATAGAGAAAGGTGTTTACAAGAGCCTTGCTGGAAGTAAGCAATTTGAGGAAATTGTACGCAAGCAAGGAAGGCACCGGAAGAATGAAGGTGTTGGTTTTGAATGAAAGTTCAATGCCAATGGAGTTGAGTGGGAAGAAGATCAATACCCCAAGACAAAGTTTGTTCCTCAACAAGAGAAGTATGATCCTACTTATTTCCAAGGGACACAAGCTCAAGATGATCTTCCACCACAAGACCACAAGCAAGAGGGCAAGGACAAGCTTCAAGAGGAGATTGATGCATTTGAAGAAGCTCCTAAGGCCTTGGTCAAGTGGGCTCCCAAGACTACATCAAGTTCTACTTCATCTAGTATGACTACGACTCCAAGGATTCCCATCAAGATGATGTGGATCCCAAAGAATAAGAACTAGAGAGTTCTTGAGGGTGACTCCGCCAACATACTTCACTCATATCATTCTGGCAAGGACAAGTGCAAACAACTTCCACATCTTGCACTAGTTCAAGGAGTCACAAACCCTCTTGTTGGTAAGACAAGGGACAAGGTAACCTAATGCTATCATGGACATCATCTTGTGTGAAAATCACTCTATGTCTATGGATATCCTTGTTTGTTTCTTGTGGGACTAACCCGTGTAGGTATTGAAAGTGCAACTCACTCCAATGGATTGCTCCAAATGATCTACATCAACATTGAGCATCCACATCTTCAACATCTACATGAAGTCATCATCGACAAAACCCAAGGTTAGTTCATCCCTCTTAGGGGGATATCACATCTAGGGGAGCTTTACTCTAAATATTGAGCTAAAGCAACTCTAATGGTGTGAACACAACAATGCTTTATGTAAAAGTGGTAACCCCACTTGTGCTTAAACGATGAGTATGACCTATGATCAAATGCTCTCATTTGACTCCTAAGTCAATATACTCATATATATAGATGACCTAGCCATTGCCAATTGATTGATAGATGCTAGAGTGTTTATGCATGCTTTGTCACATATCTCATTTGCCATTCTATTGTGTGAGCATGTTGGTTGCATACTTTACTCATTCAAGGACATCCACTTGTTGCTTTGATTGTTTGGCTCTTTTTCTTTTGCCAAGTGGATGGACAAGAATGCCTAAGAACTTCCTCTAGCTATTTATGATTTTCTCGTCCCAAACTCTATTCATGCTACATCACAAAGTTTGATCAAGTCAGATTCGAACACTGTGTGAGGAACACTGTGCATTTTGGTCTAACCGTTTCATCCTTTTCGGACTGACTGAGTTCATTGAGTTGATCCAGGTTTTCAATCTCGGTGCAACCGATTAGAACTTTTGGTCACACCGAGTTGCAGTAACTGCTTGCGATTCTGCATCTCGATGCCACCGAGTTGTTCCACTCGGTCACACCCACAGGGTCAGGATATATATACCGACGGGTTGAATTTTGGAAATCTCTCCAAAACCCTTCATCCCGCGCATGTCCTGCTCTTCCGCCTCAGATCTCCGGATCGTCTTCTCGTCGCCAGCGACCTCCTGTCGCTAGTTTCCATCGCCATCAACGGGATTCAACCCCGCCGTTGCCGTCGTAGCGAACTCACCGCTGAACTACGGTATGCCACTACAAAAAAAGACACTTCCGTGATGATATGTGTTTGTCACAGTAGGTCACGTTTTTTGTCATGCATGTACATCCATGACAATTTTATGAAAGAATCAAGATAGTCACACATATGCTATCGTAGAAGTGTTCCATGAGATTACCAAAATTATCATCACGGAAGTGTCCACTTCCATGACGATAAATGGCGCGTCATGAAAGTGCTTTTGTCAAGGGTGACCGACACGTGGAATCCACCGTAACGGGACGCCATTAAGCTATCGGGTCCGATTTTGGATCCGATGACCCGTCAACAGCCCGGACCAATGAGGATTTTCCATGTGTAAAATTCTCATTGGCCGGAGGAAACACGTGTCGGCTCACCGTTGGGACAGATGTCATCCACTCATTGGACAAGAGGCGCTATGATAGGTGGACGCATGGCACGGCCCAACAGTGGCCCATTCCGGTGAAAAAGGCCGGCCCAGTAAAAATTAGCAGGCCGGCCCATATAATGCCTACTTGTGTCAGGTCCATTTAAGCCCATGGCCCATACGAGATGTGCCAATTCGGCCCATCAATGGCCCGTTAAAGATTTGACACCATTGTAGCCCATCGTCAGTTCGAGCCCGTTAACAGCCCTCTATATATTTGGTCTCAATATCGGCCTGATGTGATTTCGGCCTGTTAACGGCCCATTCAAGAGATGGGCTAATTTTCAGGATGTACATCTTTCAGCCTTTTAGCGACCCATTTAAGTGTTGGGCCAATTTCCGGCCCGGTGTGTCTTTCAGCCTGTTGACGACCCATAAATGAGTTGGGCCATTTGTAGTCGGGCCTTAGTTTTAGCCTTTTAGCGACCCATTTAAGTGTTGGGCCAATTCCCGGCCTAGTGTGTCTTTCAACCTGTTGACGACCCATAAATGAGTTGGGCCATTTGTAGTCGGACCTGAGTTTTGGCCTTTTAACGGCCCATGCTCTTCATGGTCCAATACCAGCCTGGTTTCTCTTTCGGCCTACTAAAGGCCCACAACACAGTTGGGCCATTTACAATACGACCTGACTTTCGGCCTCTTAGCGGCCCATGCTCTTCATGGTCCAGTACGAGCCCGATGTCTCTTTCGGCCTGCTAAAGGCCCATAGTATAGTTGGGCCATATGTAGCCCGACCTTACTAACGGCCTGTTAACGGCCCGTGAAATCAAATGGGCCCACCTGTTGCCCGCTTCGATGTCGGCCTGTTAACGACCCAGGAGGTAAGAGGGCCGACCATTAACTTTTGGTCTGGTAACAGCCCATTAACTTAATGGGCCCACTAAAGTTCGTACATGTCTTTAGGCCCAATTAGATAATTTGAGCCCATTACGACGAGCAATTATGCACAGGACCAAAACCGATCAAGCAAAGGTACAACATATAGGAAAAAACGTTGCACATCCAACACATATTACAGGAAATTACATCCACTGGGCAATCAAAGATTGATGCCAGTGCAAATAAATGAACAAAACCTAATGATCTACAACGTCACAATCTGCAACCTCAGCGCAGATGATGCCCATAAGCATGTGGGAAAGTTCTTGCTACTTTGCTACACTATCTCTGGAAACATTGATCAGTTGTTGTTGCGCACGAATGTGCAGCTCCGATTCCTCCACCATTTCCATCATTTCTTCAGCCATTAATTGGTTCACAAACATACATTTTTCTGTTGCATTCGAGACAAAGGAAACTGAATAGATTCAGATGGGAATTTTGGCAGGCTTGTATTATTGCTAGCGGAGATTGTGTTGACCACTGCATCATAACATAAATTAGGAGGGGAACCGAACAGATTAATCATGAGTTATTGCCATATTACTTGGCCTAGATTTATTGGAAAGAAACAATGGGGTTGCCTTGCTATTTTCAGAGTTTGTATTCTTATCTTCGGCAGCCTGCACCAAATTAACACACTAGCATTGCTATCACTGGCCAGGTCAGATAATAGGAAAGAAACATTGACACAACGAATGTTTGGGCAACCAGACCACACCAGTCTACACCAAATTAACACAATATGGCACATCTATCATCAGCCAGGTAAGGTAATACGAAAGCAACATTGACACAATGAATGAATGGGCAACCAGAGCAGCACTACAATTCAGTAATGTGCATGATATGAGATAGCACACTCATGCAGCTCAGTATGCAAAACTATCACGCAGTTTTCCTTACAAAACTCAACATTGTCGCCTTTCACGTTTTGCTACAACTGAATTTAGATCAGATAAAGGTTGGATTCACACTGATTAACAAAATACATGCTGATGTGAAAATATAGTGATATACAATAGGTACTTACATCAGCATTGGAGCACAGAGAATTCCCGCAAGATACTTTCCTCGAATGTGATCCCAGTACAGAAAGTCTTCTATCCTTTAAGCTTATTTTCTAAAAGAGAGATGGGTAAGAAACACGTAGAAAATATGACCAGGGTGCTGTAAATTTCATGATGCGTGGACACACACACGCTTCTTAGAATGGAGTTGACATATTTTTGCTGGACTGGAGCGGACTAGTTCTTTGGGCACTGGAATCTGCTAATTATCAGTGGGAGTTGGGTTTCTCTATGCTGGAGCAGTATCTATGAAAACTAGAGTTGGTTTATTATCTCCTGGCGTTTGGATATTTTGCAAAGACCTAGTTTGTAACCCTTCAAATTCTAACATAGCCGTCTTCCCCTTGCATGCCTTATATAGAAGAATGGTGCTTCAATTATAAAACATGCTACAGTAGAGATGGAATAGGTACCGAAGAATAGAAAGGCATGCATATTGACATGTATTCCCTCCAGCCGGAAATAAATGGATGGGTCTAGGCGTATTTCAGTTCTAGATACATCCAGTTTTATCCATTTCTGCGACATGTAATCCAGACGGAGGGAGTATGATGTAAGAGCTAGGGATACGACAGGACAACAGTGTAAAAAAACACTACTTGAATGTAAAACTGTATGCTAGCGGAATACATTATAGAAAAACACTAAGGCAACATATGCGTGTATGATTAGGAAACTAAGATGGCATTGCAAGAGACCACTAGAACAACACTTCAATGTAAAAAAAGAACATGGTATGGTAGACAGATGAAGTACATGCTGATGAATAACAATGCATAAGATATTGAGAAGCATGATGTCCAAACTAAGTAGATGGCATTGCGATAGAGTAGAATGACAATACTTGAATTTGAAAACATGTTATCATTAATGGAATAGGTACTGAAAAATAGGAAAGCATGCCATATTTACATGCATGATCAACAGGCGAAGCATAAGCCATTGCAATAGAGTAGATGCACTCCAGGACATTATATGCATGTTGTACCCATATCAAGGGCCAATTTAGAGCAAGGACCTTATGGGGTGAATAGGATTCATCATCTTTCTGCAAGTCTTGTGAAGAACTGCCTTTACATGTTCCATCATATTGGGTATCATCGACGTCAAGTTTTTGGCCATTACATTGCTCCGTGAGGTTCTTGTGGATAAATCAGTGTGTGCAATTATATCTGACATGCATGGAAGACAACTACTAGTTATATTTATGTAATGAGTGAATGTAGGAGACGACATAAATAGTAGGACTGGGGTTAACTAGCAGCAATAGATCTCAAAAACTAAAGGGAGAACACAGATGAAAGCTACAGAATATTTATCATTTATACTCGAGATTAACTAGATGGCACACAAAAGTATTAAGGAACAATATAGGTTATACTAGAAGTGGTATAATACTATAATCACCAGCCTATGGGATAGCATTAGCTGATGGATGATAACTATGGAACAACGTTACCTAAAGAACAAGTCTCTTAGCTGAACTATGGAACAATGTTAACTCCTGAACAAGACCCGTAAGAGATCAGCATGAATATACAGTGAAATGTGATAATCTATTTCCATGCTTAAATGAATAACAAAGCCATAAATGTTGCACACAAGTAAGATGAGGGTACAACCTATCTGGCCGCCATCCATAGGAGTGAGCATCATGTGTTGACTTGTCGATGGCCCTACAATTGTTGTGGCTATCCATGTTGGGCACGCGCATTCGATGCAGGGAACTATTGAGTGGGGACTATAGCTCCCTTCTGGTGTATGCTTCCCTTGTTGGAGCAGCTGCGATGACTCGGAAGATGGTGTGGCTGAGGATGCAGAAAACGCATAATGTTAAGAAAGACACATCTCTCTGATCTGAAGAAATACCCTAAGAGATCAATAGCAAGGTACGAGAGTGGTCACACGTTTGTTAACTCTAGACTAAATTGGGGCCACACAATTTTATTTTACTTTGGTACTGTCCGACCTATGCCGGATGGCTTGATTACCATCTTGTGCCTCCCGGCTAACACTGTTCGGAATCTTCCCCGAAGAGCCAGTGACCACCGGCAAAGCAGCCTGCCTCCGCAATCCGTGGCCTCTACAAAAACCCGCTCCCCGCCCCACAGCACTGTCGTGGTTGTGCCGCCCCCAGGCCAATCCACAAAGACTCGTCGTCATCCAGATCCGGCAGCGGCAGTACCTTCTACCCACGCAACTCTAAGATAGCCAACTAAGCACTGCTTCTGCGGCGAACTTGCGCCCCCGCACCCTTACGTTAGACACCAGCCAACCAGCAGCCTAGGAGCTCTACCGGCTCGAGGGGTGCTGCTTCCCATTGGGAATCGATTGGCCCAGAATAAAAATTCAGACAACTGACGCCTAAATAAAGTGATTTGAGATGAGGGTGCGACCTATCTGGCGGCCCGGTGAAGTAGGAAGCTCCAGCTGCCTAGTTGGTGAGGCCGATGCGGTTGTGGTGGCTACCGGCGGCAGGGAAGTAGAGATGTCACGATGGTCGATGGCTACGGGGAAGCAGCGCCAGGGCTCTGGACGGGTCCAAAGTTGGAGCCGCTCTGGCGCCATGAACAACAGCAGGGGTGAATCGGCTCCGGTACGATTCACGCGGCCGTCATCGAGGCAACTCCGGCAGCACGGAGTAAGAGGCACACGGCCCAGTGCACGATGACAAATGGACATCATCTCCGGGATTAGAGAGGAGGGCGGCTGTGAATTTGGTGCGGTGGGGGCGCCATGGAGGAGGGGCTGAGGTTTCGCGGCTCGAGAGAAGGGAGCTTCCGGGGAGAAGGTGATTTGGCGCCCATGAGGTATGAATGGGGAATTGGGAGGGGGAACCTTGTCTTACGGACGCATTTGTCTAAAATGTGGGAGGGAGTTACAGTTCTACCCCTGCCTTTAGGCTTCTCGGCTTGGGTCTATGTACTGAGGGTCGGGGATAGTAGAGTAACTTTGCTTCTCCCAAATAGTGGGCGCGAGCGATTTTGGGCGAGGAGGGCGTGTTTTGAAATATAGTGGGCGCGAGCATTTCGGGCGAGGAGGGCGTGTTTTGAAATATAGTGGGCGTGAGCGATTTTGGGTGAGGAGAGCGTGTTTTGAAATAGTGGGCGCGAGCTATTTCGGGCAAAGAGAGGGTGTTTTGCCGACCATGGTTTATGAATTATTCGGCACATGTCATTTCGGCTGAGGAGAAGGCGCGCCTTGGATGAAGTTACAACCTACCCTCGATGTACAATGGGCCAATTGATGCGTGTCCCACATAGGCCGGTAATTTCGCGTCTCCCATTTATTTGCTCGGGCGAATTCCACCGAGCAGAGGGTGTTTAATGGTTCGTTCAAATTTTTGGAGAACGAGCATCCATGTCTACCTTACCAAGTCGATTCGAATCAAATTTTGAAATATTAGCTTGCCACTTCTTTTTTAGATGGAGAGATGATGCTCGGGAGTAATGTGTTTTTACATGCTCGTTGCTAGTGATTTACTATATGACAAATAGTTGACCCACTCAAAAACGGGAATCAAACCCAAAATGAAATATCTCAATTCAATGAAATAGCTCGTTCACCAGCTCAAAATAGTGAACTAAATCCAAGATTGAACACCTCAATCGAGTAGAATGTTGTACAATATTATAGTACTCCATGAACATGTTGAAAGTCAAATTAATGAACTTGTTTGATATACACATATCTCCGTTCATGTGTGGATTGCAGACAACATGTTCTACAATTTAAATATTTGAATGCAAGCTTATATCGAAACATGGTTTATATCAGTCTTTGATGCATAAAATGCGACCTCCCCCTCTCCCGGACTCCTGCTCTCTCTCTCTCTCTCTCTCTCTTTCTCTCTCTCTCTCTCTCGCTGACAATCTTCAATTCTGTCGCACACATCCAACACACAAACCTTGTTGGTCCCTCTCACTCTCTCTCTCCGTCTCTCTCTATCTTTGTGTGTGTGTGTGTGTGGAGGGGGGTCTTTCTAGTTCGCATGCATATATACTCCATCTATAGGTCTCTCTCGCACACTATGTATGGTTCTCTAGTCCAAGCTAAATATCTTGGGTGCACTCATCGTATGCACACAAATTCCTTGGCTCGTTACCCGTAACTCTCTCACGCACCACTCTGTTGTCTCGGAGCTCTTCCTTCTCTCTCTCAAACTCTCCATCTACCTGGGTCACACATACACATGCATATCTCACTCGCACTCGATAGACCCATCTAAAAGTCTATCTATCTCCCTCGTTCTCTCTCCATCTCACACGCACACACACACAATCTCATGCCTAGACAAGTATGATGGTCTCTCACTCAAATGTAGGGACACACAGTCCCCCCTATATGTATATGACTAGCTAATATTAGTCTCCATCACAAACATGTGCATGGTCTATCTCGATTTCTCTCGGGGCATCTTTCCATCGTGCACGCACCTTCCTCGATCTCCCACCCATATAGTCCCCTCACGATCTCGAGGGGATCTCTCTATCACAAACACACACTCTCTCCCTGCCCATGCGTCCATGTTCTGCATGTGTCCCACTCGACCTTTGTTCCTTGTTGGCCAGACCTCTATTGGACATGTGCTATAGTGGTGTCTCTCTCCGTTGCAAACAATCACGCACTAGCTATCTTCGTGTACCGCCTCACCTCGTTTTTCTATCTCGGAGATGCATGTGTGATATGTTTGCATAAGAAACAAAAAAAAACACTCTCTCTAATTTATCATTTGTTGTCCCTTTCTCTTTCACACATACTCTTTTTGCACACTCACTCATTCTTCTTCACACGCACTTGATCTCTCTCGACTTAGGCACTCTCTTCGGTCCATAGCATATAGATTTATTGAAAAGTCAAACATCACAAAGTTTGACCATGTACGTGGAGAAAAACATTTACATCTAGAATGACAAACATATACCATTAGATTCATCATGAGATGTAGTTTCATATGATGTATATTTGGTATTGTAGATATAAATAACATTTGCGTAAACCTGATCAAAGTTTCCAAAGTTCGATTTCTAAAAAATTTACATGCACTGCATTATAGAGTGGATGGAATATCTCTTTCCCCCTCTCAGCTATCTGACGCACCACTCAGCCTTATCGGGGTCCTCTATATCTCTCAAACTTTATATCTTCCTGGTTCACACATACACATGTCTCGCTTGCGCTACATATAGACCCATCCAACACTATGCGCCCTTGTTCTCTCTCTATTTGAAACAACCCCCCCTAAGTACCATAATCCCTCACTCCATCATAGGCGCACTCACTCCCCCCCTAAGTATGATTATCTCTCACTAGCCATCAGGAACACACGTATTGTCTCCTTCCATCCATACATCTATCTCAATATCTCTCAGGGTATCTTCTATCGCACACACACCTTGTCACTCGATCTCCCACCCATGTAGTCCAATCACGATCTCTAGGGCATCTCTCTATGACAAACATACATTCTCTCCTCCCCATGTCTGCATTTTCTCCATACGTCTCTCTCGACCTCTCTCCCTTGTTTGTCAGACCCCTCTTGGCCATGTGTTAGGGTCTTTCTCTCTCGGTTGCAAAAAACCACACACTATCTCCTCACCTTGCTTCCGTTGTCGAAGATGCATGTGTGATATGTTTGCATAAGACACACACGCCTTTTCTCTACTTTTATCATGTGTTGTCCATGTCTCTTTCACACACGCACACACACTTTTTCACTCACTCTTTCTATTTCACTCTCCCTCTCTCTCTCTAGTTAGCGACTCTCTCACGTCCATAAGCATATGGATATTTTGAAAAGTCAAACCTCAGAAAAGTTTGACCAAGTATATGTGAAGAAAAACATTTACATCTGGAACGATCATTAGATTCATCACAACATGTACTTACTTCATACTATCATTTATCTTTGGTATTGTAGATATAAGAAATTTCTTTATAAACTTGGTCAAAGTTTCAAAAGTTTGACTTTAAAAAAAATGTTGGAACTACATTATCGAATGGAGGGAGTAGCTCTTTCTCTCTGTCTGCTATCTCTCACGGGCCTCCCCTCTCACGCGAACTCTCTATACCAACGGATTATACGCTCACTGTGTCAGCATATAGCTCTGTATATTATTTAGTTGACCGGTCAACCAGTCCACATGCTGCCTTGTCAGCTCGTGTTCTCTATCTTCGTGTCCTGGCCCATGTGGCAGTGGGTGAAAATAAGTAAACTAGAGGCCCATCTGACACGCGGTGAAGTAAACAAAGTTGAAACCACTCGGGGTAGCACCCCGCACGCTAGTAAATTGAGGACGCATTGAGGACACACTTCTTCCGCGTGAAGCATGCACTCGCGCACAATTCACCACTGCACGGCGGCATGCACAGAAGGACGCACTCGCGCACACCCAGCCGCCAGCACACAGCACACACCAGCACACGTGTACGATGGTTGAGATGGACGGCAAGGCAGCCAACAAGCGGAGGCGGCTCAAGCCAAAACCACATCCGACGAGCCCGGACTTCATCATCAGCCTCCCCGGTGACATGCTGCTCGTCATCATCGGCCTCCTTCCCACCAAATCTGCCGTGTGGACCGCCCTACTCTCCTGACGGTGGCGCCCCTCTGGCGCCGCATTCCCCTCAATCTCACCGTCGACAGCTGCCTTTGCGACGGGGATTGCAAACACATGGCCGCAGTCTCCAAGATCCTTTTATCACACCCTGGGCCAGCCAGACGCCTTAACATCCGCATGTTCAATACCAACTGCAAGGTCCAAGCCAAGTTCGACGAGTGGTCCTTATCCCCCACCCTAGATCAGCTCGAGGAGCTCATCTTTGAAGCTGGACAATGTCGCTCTCTGCCGCCGTCCGTGATCTGCCTCACACCAACGCTGCGCCGCGCCAGCTTTAGCTCCTGCTATCTTCCCCAGATTAATGCCGCACCCGCCCTTCTTCCTCCTCAACTCAAGCAACTCGACCTCTTCAACGTTGGCATCTCGAAGCAGGCTATGGAGCACCTGCTCCGCAGCTGTATTGCGCTTGAGTACCTTCATCTTGAGCAGACCCACGGGTTCATTAGCCTCCACATCGCCTCGACGAATCTCTGATGGATTTATGTGTCTTGTTGGCCCCGCAACAAGACATCAATTGGGAAGAGATCACTCCAGCTATTCCACATTATGGTCATTGAGAATGCGCCTTTCCTTGAGAGATTTCTTGTATCTGATCTAGAAGGCCCAACAAAAATTAGGGTCATTGACGCGCCGAAATTGACAGCGTTGGTGTACTCGTCTGCCAAATTCTCCGAACTCTTTATTGGATCTGTAATCGTTCAGGTACAACACTCATCTTCTTCTCCGTCTTCTTGAAATTCACATTTTTTAATTTCTTCTTGATGTATTTATGACCGTCTTCCAGAAAATGATTCCCACAAGGTTGACCCAGTCTTTGCGCACAGTGAAAATCTTGGCAATAAAATCTATCGGCCCCAATCTGGATCAAGTTGTTGGATTCCTTACATGATTTTCGTGCACGGAGAAGCTACTCATCAAGGTGAAACTTTTTCCTATTAGTAAACGGTAATCACAATGTAGCTCATTTTTTCGTAATTTTCCCAAATTACGATGACAAGTGTAGTGTTCAAAACTGCATCTACGCATTGCACCGAAAGAAATGTTTTTAGTATTTTTTTTCTCATGTGATCGCCTGCATCGTTTTGTTGTTGTACTACTATAGTAGCCTAGGCTAGTCATAGTGGAAAGTAACTTAGACTAGTAACTCTATGGTTACCATAAGAGCAAGTACTACCTCCGTCCTGGTTTACTCTTCCTATTTTGTAGTATGAAAATTTGACCATAGATTTAACTGACAAAATGTTAATGCATGTCACTAAAAATTATATCGTTGGATTCATATTTGAACATGATTTCAAATGGTATAATTTTTGGTGACATGCATTGTCATTTTCTTAGGTAGATCTATAGTCAAAATTTTACACTAAATATGAGGTAGTACAAAAGTGGGCTATATATAACGGCCCTCTACTATGTAGGCCAAAACACGTGCCAAATTCACTTGTGATGCATTTGGCATCGATGCCCCTCCATTGCTCACGTAGTGCCCCAATCTGGATCACCTACTTTGCTCCGGTGCCAAATTAACTCACGCAATGAAAAAACACTTGCGTGGGAGAGAGAGAGGACTGAGGCAATAAAAAAGCACTTGTTTGGGAGAGTGAGAGGCTGGTGTAGTTGGTTTGATTGATTTGTTTATACATGTGGGTCTGTGTGCACAACGGTGCCAACTCTCTGACATCGCGAGAGCGATGCCAAAATTTTTTGATTTGACATCGATGCGTATTATGTGGCATACTTTTGAGAAATATGGCATCTGCCACATAGTGGAAGGCAACAAATGCCCAAGTTCTTCACGTGCTCCTAGGTATGAGAGGAAAGAGAAAGAGAGAGAGAGAGAGAGAGAGAGAGACTAAAACAATATCACTAGCCAACCAACCCTATCATATGAGCGAATGATATTGGTACCTCTTGATGACATGGCAATCTTATACAACCAGCTGCTCTAATATGTTCTCTTCTTTTGCAGATAAAAAAAGACCCAAAAGTGAAAAATGTGTTGCACTACAACAATCTCATCGAATGCCTTGATCTCCATCTTACAGAAATTGATTTGATCGACTATCGAGGCAGCACATTTGAGATTAAATTGGCCATGTTCTTTGTTCTTGAGGCAAGTGTGCTCAAGGTAATGAGGTTTGGCGTTCTCTGGCGCAACAATGAATGACGTGCTGATCACCGCAAGCGTCTAAGCCTAAATGAAAAAGTCTCCGCATAAGCTAAATTTGTTTTTGAAACATCAAGTGGCCAGAGACTCGAAAATTTATTTGCCCATTAGTGACTTGTCAGGGCGGTGAATTTTAGTTTGTATGATAATGCTGCATCCACCTAAAGTAACGAAAGTTCTTACGTAAACTTCCTAGATTCCTCTTCGTAGGTGCAACATTACTCCTAACATTTGTAATATCAGTTTGAAACTTGCAATATTGTCGTGTCCTATTCCTGCATTTTCAAAATCCTACGAATCAAAGAGGTCCTGAGTTGGTGATGATGTTGTGCCTACCATATTTCACAAATAGCCGTCGGATCTAGATCTGACGCATACAAACCAAACTTCTCTAGTTTTGCAAAAGATGTCTGCATTTGTTCCCTATTTACAAACAACTCCTTGTCTCTCACAATCAGCCTTATCTCCTCCCCACCACATCTAGAAGGCTATGGAAAAATCTAGCGCGATGGCTGCTGCCGGCGCCGTCCACCCCCAATCTTGGTGTTATGTGCAATGCACGAGCATCTACGCATGGGGAATTATGTCGTACACGACTAGTTGTAAGCAAGCTAGCTCTGCAGCCATGATGATAGTGACTGCATACGGTGAGGCTGACTATGTTATGCTGAACATGTCACCTATACTCAGATGTCATCTCCGGCGCAGGGTCTTGTCACTTCACTGCAAGGAGCAACACATAATAATTTGACCAACGGGTAGTACAGTGCTACTACATTGGTAGTACTACTACTAGTACTAGCACCACCGTCTGGATTTAGTAGTACTACCACATCCATCTGGATTTACTACTTTGGCTAGCGGTATCTAGTAATGCATGTCACAAGAAAGGTCTGTCTAGGACACATCTAGGTGTGACATAGTTATGTCACATCTAACCTGATGTCCACTATGTTTGCGGCCTGTTTTTTTCTTGTCTCAGTTTTTTTGTTCCTTGTTGCTACGTTATTTGTGGGAGATTAGATGTGACATCCTTGGAAAACATCTAGATGTGAATTTGACAAACTGCACAAAAAATGTACTACTTCCCCTGTAAATAAATACATGTTGTATTGTTTTATTCCTTCTGGTAGATGGCTCAAATCTGAAGTCTCATCAATCAGACTACTATTGTACTCACCGAGCGCTCAGCTTTGTAAGCTACCAAAAAAATGCAATCAAAGACTACTATTGTACTCCCTCCGTACTGGTGCATTAGTCACATTACGAAAACCAAATAGTAATCCCAAAACTTTTAGGCGCGGTGCATTAACTATCCACCTCATTCCCTATTTTTTGCCACCAAAAAGGAAATCACCCAATATGAGACGTGGCGTGTGTATGCATCCAATGACTTGAGACTACTCCCTCCGTCTAGGTGTATGACTCGCCAAAATGAAGAGTAACATACACTAGTAACATACAGATATCCCTAAACTATGTTACTACCTCCGTCTAAGTATGGTAACATGCAAAGCCTCATTTATTAGGTTATAGACTCATATTGCATTGGGACATGTGATGTTACAGTAACTAGCTAAGTTACTCAAACTACCTCTCTCCTCATTAACTCATTGCCACATAAGCAAATTGGTTGAGCTGGACTCGATGTTACTGCTGAAGTTACTCCCACTATGGCTAGTCTAAGTCATCTTAGAGCAAGTGAAAAAGAGGAGTGGGCTCTCATGCAAGAGCCGCTACATGCGGATTCCTAGGCCGATATACAATACATATGAAGAAAGAGAGAGAGAAGATGAGAAAAAGTAGTACTCTTATAGCCAGCCTTATAGCTAACCTTATTGTATGAGTGGCTACAAGTGATGGCTCTATATGACATGGCAACATCATATATATAGCCAACAGCTGGCTATATTATTAACCATGCTCTTGTGCACCGTGACCAAGACGAAGGGGAAAGCGAGAGAACTTAATGTCTCTTTGCTAATTAATAGGATTACATGCAATGAACTAACCACTACATGTCATGTTTGGTACTCTCAAGTCATTGAAAGCGTGCACGGCCCACATCTCTCATTGGTTGATATGTCACGAAATAAGAAACGAGGAGGGAGTTAATGTACCGTGCTTAAGTGTTTTGGGACGGAGGGGGACACAGCTTCATTGACTTACTACACCTGCGTTTGGGTGAATGACTCGTGGGCCCAACAGGTGGTTGGCCCACCTGTCATAAAGCCAAAGGCAGGTGCAGTAGAGGGGCGAGGAGTAGATGGCCAACACACACATGAATGCAACGCAGTCTACACTTCTAATATAAAGGCTCCCCACCAGTCCAATCTACGAAATCCTACGCACCTACACACCCTAACCAAGGGCAAGAGTGATCACTCCAATCGCAAGATCAGTTGACTAGAAGCTAGACCCATGGAGGCGATGAGCGCGAGCATCAGCCGGCTGTGCCAGATGGTCCACGATGCCAGCCTGTGGCCCGACACCGAGGAATGTCTCCAGGTCGTGCTTGAGGCCGCCAGGGCGAGAGGCCTCTTGGACGACAACTTCATCTCCTTGTTCGACAAGGTCCTCATCGGCTTCCTCGACAAGTTCACCGTCGTCAAGAAGCTCGCGGACGACCTTGACATACGCCTCCATCCCACGCGCCCAGGCTCTGCGATGCTCGCCACCCTCAACGGCCTCTATGGTGACAACCTCTTCGACGCACTAGTGGCCCCGCGACTGCCCACCGTCGCGCCGGAGAATGTCCACCTCGAGGTCACGCTCGTCGCGCAGCGCCTAGCGTAGCAAGACACCATCGACATGATCACCCACGTCTACGCACAAATTGTCCACAAGGACTACTACGTGCCAGAGGAGGATGATAGGTCGCTAGCCTTCTTGACCCGCAGGGCAACCTTGGACGGCATTGTTCATAAGCATGTTGAGCTCGCCGCCAACGCTGTTGCTCGTCACACGTCGGTTGGTGACCTGGCGCACTAGGGCGTGAGGATGTCGTTGATGGATCCGTATGTATCTTTATCTTTCCGTCAAATCCATGTAGTAGTATATGGTACTACTAGTAATTATCTTACCTTTCACATCAACTTCATAATTTTCATACGTACTCCATGCATGAACCGCGCCAGAACCAAACTTCTCATTACTCTAGGGGAAAATCGTTATTTCTATCTATAAGTCACGCCATGGAGCAGAACCAAATTTTACAAGTTACAAGTTCAAAAGGAAAAGCCTGCCGTGTTTGCGTCGCACCCCCACACGGTTGGTCCGGCACGCCGCTCAAGGGGGAATGCATGCTATGTTGCATTTTCACTTACAAGTGGGACCGTAGTTGAGCAAACTGACTATCGGCAAATCCCCACCCCTCCCACCGCGCGATGGTTGAGAAAATAGGAGGGAGAAGAGATGGCTGAGGGAGTCCTGGATTAGGGGGTCTCCGGACAGCCGGACTATATCCTTTGGCCGGACTATTGGACTATGAAGATACAAGATTGAAGACTTCGTCCCGTGTCCGGATGGGACTCTCCTTGGCGTGGAAGGCAAGCTTGGCAATATGGATATTAGATCTCGTCCCTTGTAACCGACTCTGTGTAACCCTAGCCCCCTCCGGTGTCTATATAAACCGGAGGGTTTAGTCTGTAGGACAACATACAATCATGCCATAGGCTAGCTTCTAGGGTTTAGCCTCTACGATCTCGTGGTAGATCAACTCTTGTACTACTCATATCATCAAGATCAATCAAGCAGGACATAGGGTATTAACTCCATCAAGACGGCCCGAACCTGGGTAAACATCGTGTCCCCTGCATCCTATTACCATCCGCCTTAGACGCACAGTTCGGGACCCCCTACCCGAGTGTCACACCCTGATTTTCATGCCACAACACTTAAGCTAATTAATCATGATAAAATGTGGTTTGACAAAAACTTTTGAGTGTTTAGGTCTTTGCTTGATTTGATTTTTGTGTGTTGGTTGCAAGTGCTCTAAAAATCAAATAAATCCTCCAACTCTTATACTCCTTCTCCTTGATCCAAAACCTTGCCCAATGATCATGCCATGTGTATAGGACATAAAAATAATTTCTTACAAAAATAATTTGGCCAAATAGTATTTTCAAAAATTAGTTTTCCAAAAAACCCTGAATTGAGATTTGCACTGCAAGTACTTAATTAAGGGCAGTAAAAATCTTTCTAAAAATATATTTGACTCCTATTAGATATAGGACACCCAGAAACCACAAAAATATAAGTTATTTTCCTATTTATTTAAAGGCTTTTTCTTAAGTCCAGAAATGGTCTTTAATAGGTTAAAATTATTCTAAAGCTTCAAAATATTTGAGAAAATTTAGGGAAGCTTAGTGGACATATATTGTCCATATATAAGAGTTTCAACACATGGTCATGTTCAAATTATTGGTCAAATCCCTCAAAACCCCCTTTCTGGATATTTCAAGCTTCTGAAACATTTACAAAGGAAATATTTCCCAAAAATTCAAAGAAAATTTTAGCATGTCACATATGACATGTTTGATGATCTTGCCAAGTCTAATGTCATGGAGAATAGTATAACCCCATGAAATCCCCTCAAAACCATTTCTGTCCTTTTCCAAGTTTGCACAACTTTGCACTGCCAAACATGTCAAAATGCTCTCAAACTTGGTGCACATGCTAAAATGGTGTAAGAATGCATCTAGACCAAACGGCACAAGTTGGAGAGAAGGATATCATGATCAAAGTGTTCTAAAACCCTTTCTGTCCAGAACCAAAGTTGAACAACTCTACATTGCCAAGTGTGTCCTTGTGATCTGAATTTTTGTGGACATGTTCAAATCCTCAAATGGTGACACTACACCAAGTGGTGAATCAAGGAGAATATATTTGCATGACTAAATCTTGGTAAAGCCATTTCTGCTGATTTCTAGGGTTTACCAAAGTTACATTGGCTACCTTGCCCAAAGGAACTCAATCTTGGTGGAACCTCTTATTTTCTCAGTCCATTTGACCCTGTAAAGCCTCATCACAAGGGAAGTCCATTTGCTTGCCCAAACCTACATCAAACACCTTCTGGCAGAAACTTAAAATGCATGTTTTGACCATTTCCACTAATCTCCATGAGCTGAACTTCTTCCCACAACCTCTCCTAGTCCCCCTCTACCTCTGGTGTGCTTTCCTGCCCGAGAGGCAATGATGAAGGGGGCAGGGATCTACTTTTCTTCTCTGGACAGCAGCATTTTCACTCTCTCTCTACCCCTCCTCTCTTCTACTGGCTCCCCAAGGCATACAATGCCATTTCCACTTTGTTTACTCCCCCTGCAGCCACTAGACACAAGTGGACGCGCAAGTGCGCGCGGAAAAGCCACGGACGCCGGCCAAAGACGCGCTCTGGAGCACGTCATCACGCTCCCGACCGCTGACGCCACGTCCCCCGACCACCTCGAGCCTCCCCCTCGCGCCAGTCGAGGTCCTCGACGTCCACAACACGACATCTATGTAGGCCCCCTCCTCTCCCCCTCTCTCTCACCTCCTGTGGCGCGTGCCCACAGCCGCCCAGCTCAGCCAATGCTCGCGCAGCTCCTGTGGCTGCGTGCAGCTCGCCCCGCTCCTCCTCTCTCTCTTCTTGGCGCCCCACTCAACTCCCACGAATGCCGTAGACAGCCCCTCGCCCTCTCTCCTGGCCTCCTGAGCCGTTGTCGCGGCCACCCGTGCGCCGCGTCCACGGTGAGCCACGGGTTGGCTACTTAAGGACACTCCCGAGCTCTCTCTGTACCCATTTGGCTCTCTCTCCCTCCCGTGCATCCCCTGGACCAACCCACTCCCCTCCTCGCGCCCTCCGACCATCTCCATGGCCGGAGCAATGCCGCCGGCCTCCGCCTAAATTCACGGCACTAAGAGCCCCTCCTCCCGACCTCTTTGTTCTAGAGTAGCACCAAGACCACCGCCAACTCTCCCCGCACATCAGTCCTTCCACCCCGTGCCTGCCTCGCCGTGCCCAAATCTCACCGCCAGTACCATCTGCCACGGCCAGCACCCTGCTCCACCCGGTGCCCCTGGGCGACCGTGCCACCCACGGTTGGATGCGGCCGGGTCTCTTGAGCACGCCGGTGGGCAGAACATCGCCGGAGACGCCCTGTAGCATCGGCAACCGGCGTCGAGCGCCTCCTCTGTCTCCTGTCGCACCCGCGCGGGAGGTGGAGGACGAACCTGCCAGCGGGCCCCGCCTATCGGCCAGCCAACATGGCCGAGCCACTGACGGGAGGGCCCACCCCGTTTAAGTGGAGACGGGCTCCGCCAGCTGCCGCCTTCGCCGGAGGAAGGCGTATTCATGAGAATACGCCTCCCGCATCGACAGCCTGCGCGTGGCCCTGCAGCTGGGCTGGCCCGCCACCTATCTCTCGCCTTGCGCACAGGATAAGGGTAAAGCCCCGTTTTCCTTTTTCTTTTTCCCAGTAGACTTCAAAAGCACATAAATAAATCAAATTAACTCCAAATTTGATGATTCAAATTTCTAGGGGATCCATAAATCCTAATCTATCACATGGTGGTATTTGCACATTTTTCAGAAACTTTTTCTTCAGAAATATTTATTAAAACCCCATTTTTCATTTCTGTGATGAACTTTAGAAAATCACAGAGAGCTCAAATTTGATCTAAATGACATGATTCAAATTTGCAGATATATCGAAGTTCATAACTTAGGTTATGAACATTTTTATTAATACTTTCTGTGCCCTACAAAATAATGAGCCATTTCTTCATGTTTGTCAACTTTGCAAATCCATAGAATATTCATTTTGACTCCAAATCCAGTGAAACCAAATCCTAGATGCTTCTAAAATAATCCTTTGTTAAATGGGTTCCTCTGCTCATTTTTCAAAAATATATTTTTGTACTCTTCTTGCAAATCCATAAATCCATTGATTCCATCATATTGAAATGTTCAGAAATATCCACTGACCCAATCCCAATGAAACCACTTTGGTCATTCCTCATATGACCAAAGGTATCCTAGAAAAGTCCAATTAATATTTTTAGAGCACTTTTATTTTCTGCATTGTTGTGTTGCTTACTATGATTGTTTCCGACATTAGTTGACGAAGTAGACGAAATACTCGGAGATGGACCAAAAGATTTGAAGACTTTGATGAACCAGGCAAGCAGCCCTTTGACCATGTTGAACCCTTTTATATCACGAGAACATTTTCACTGTTTCATCGAGTGCATGATGGTTCTTGAATGGTAACCTTGCTGGGCTTGCCTCTGTTGCATACCCGTTGATACTTGCATTGTTCAAGACTCTATCCTTGTTTAGAGTTGTGTTGATGGATTATAGAAATATGCTATAGTAGTTGGCTACGGAAAAGGTGTCAGGGCTATGCATGGAAAGAAACAAGTGTGGTTTGACATACTTGCAAACAGCCCTAGTGGGTGCCACTGATGCCCCTGGGAGATGATGATGAACTAGGTCACTACTTGTTGGAGAAGTAGTGTATCGAGGCTTGATAAAAGTGTTGTTTACAGAGACGGATTAGATTTAAGATTTGTCGACCGTCCCAACCCTACATGCGCAACCACTCTACCCTTATATGGGAAAGGGCATTATTGATTACCTAGGTCGATGCTAGCTTAGAGCCCGCATTACTAGTGACGGGAGAGTTGTTGTTGCGCTCTCTCGGGACGGGGTCGTGCCAGGTAGGGCGGCCAAGAACATTTTTATGGGGCACCGGACACACCGTTGGTACCCCGTGCCAGTGGTATGTGACAAACATGGGAGCGAGGCTCCACAATTTTAAGTTGTGAAATGTTGGGCACAGGGGTTACTACCAATCGACTGGACTCTATGTTAGTGTCGTCTAGGGAAAGATAGTGATCGGGTGCTTACCCCGGGTACTTGAGGTACCGCGGGTCCTGGATGACACGGAAGTTCCCCGGATCTTATGAGTAAAGTGTGCAACCTCTGCAGAGTGTAAAACTATTCGAATAGCCGTGTCCATGGTCAAGGACAGTTGGGTGGTGCTGCTTAGACTATGTCCATAAGTTTCTGGAAAACAACACGGTTTGGTAAATCTATTGATGTGATTCGTGAGAAAGTCACGGTGAGCTTGCGCATGAGTTGTTCATAACTCTTTCTCGATGTTGATGTCTGTAACCTCCTGATACTTGTTGCATACACATTCATGTCCTTGATAAATGATGATCATACTTGCATGAGAAAAACTAGCTTTTCACAAAAATGCCAAATTAGTAGTAGAGCCTTGCATAATTATTATGTTATCACCCTTGGGTTGCTTGCGAGTACATTCAAAGTACTCATTGGCTTGCCACTGGTTATTTTATTGGCCAGGCATGAAAGAACAGGATATGATGAAGAATACTTCCGTGACGAACATGCGAGCTAGGACGCTTCCCAGTCAGAATGCCTGTAGGGTTAAGGCAGATGGCATGGGTCCAAGTTATCGATGAAGATTTCCGCTGCGAAGTTATACTCAAGACTCGACCATAACGGTCATAATTTATGTAAGACGGTATGTATGGATGTAAGACTCTTGTTATTCAGCTTCTGTGTGTTCAGTGAGCATTGATCTCTGGGATCACTGTACACGGGCATTCGGTGATCACGACTTATGAGTCGGGGTCCCCACACCGAGATCCGCCGGTTTTGACACCGACATTGGTGCTTTCATTGAGAGTTCCACTGTGCCATGACTGTAAAGCTTGATGGATCCTTCGATCATCGGTAACAATGCGGTCCAGAGTGAGGTTTTCCTCCCCGGACAGATCCTCGTATTCGGCGGCTTCGCACTGCGGGCCAACTCGCTTGGCCATCTGGAGCAGATCGAGAGCTACGCCCCTGGCCATCAGGTCAGGTTCAGAAACCTAAACTACACTGCCGACATCCGCAGAGACTTGATCTTCGACGGATTCGAGCCCATGTCAGGTGCGCCGCACGATCACGACGAGCATGATTTAGCTCTGCCGTCGGACAGTGTTCGGGAGAGCACACCTACAACTACTCCGGCCTTCAATCCGGAGCAAATTGCGCCATCCGAGGACGGAGGGACAGACCCCTCCATGGAGGCCGCACTCTCAGTGGCGATGGGGCCGGATACTGACTTCACCCCTTACAAGAGCCGTGTTGCCGAACCACTGGATTCATCTCCGGCCACGGACTCCGAGCCGCCTGCATCCGTGCCTATCGAACCCGATTGGGCGCCGATCATGGAGTTCACCTCCGCGGATATCTTTCAACACTCGCCTTTTGGAGATGTGCTAAATTCATTAAGGTCTCTCTCCTTGTCAGGAGAACCTTGGCCGAACTATGTCCGGCTAGAATGGGATGTGGACAACGAAGAAATTCACTGCCCACGCACCACCCACTTAGTAGCCACTGTCGACGATTTAACCGACATGCTCGACTTCGACTCCGAAGACATCAACGGTATGGACGACGATGTAGGAGACGAACAGGAACCACCGCCCACAGGGCGCTGGACCGCCACCTCATCATATGATATATACATGGTGGACACCCCCAAAGAAGGCAATGGCGACGAGACAGCGGAGGATGACCCCTCCAAGAAGCAACCCAAGCACTGACATCAGCGGCGCCGCTCTAAGTCCCGCCATAGCAAAAGTAGTGATACCGGTAAATCTGAGAACGGTTTTTAGAAAACCGAGTGAGATGGTTTGGTTTTTATGCTGGGCTAAAACGGTTCAGTTTATATTGGGCCAAGACCATTTTCAGTTCGGTTTTAGTTTGGGTATGTGAAAAACCAGTTCGGGTATAATTGGTTATGGGCTTAAACAGTTTGGGTATTAGGGGCTACAAACCACGGGTCCAACCTGGTTTCTAGGTTGGTTCCTCGTCCCCACAACACCAAGCGAGCAACGGGCAAGGGACCGAGAAAAAAGAAAGATACCCATCTTCCTCCTGACTACCCAACCGGCCAACTCCCACCCGCCCGGTGGCTGCACCATCCCATCTCCTCCCTGCCAGCTGCCCCGACTGCTGTGCCGCTCGCCGCTTCCCCGGCGTGGAGATGCCACCGCAAGATCCACATCAGTGGTAGCTGACCGCGCCGAGAAAGCTGCAGGCGCCGGTCGCGCCATGCCGGAAGCTGTTGTTCCTAACCCCCGGTGGCGGCCTCCACGATGGCAGCACCCACAGCTGAGCTCCCTGCCGCCGACCACCTAGAGATTCCCATGGCCGCTTCCTGCACGCCCATCCGCACGATCCTGGCCGCCATGGACGCCCTCGCCGGCGAGCGCGTGGTCGTGGGCGGCTGGGACCGGGCCGACCATGTCCAGAGCGGCGGCACCATGGCCTTCCTCGCTGTTAGCGACGGCTCCTGCCATGCCAGCCTGCAGCTCGTCGTCGAAGCAGCCCGGGTGGCGCACTCGCCGCTCGCCCGCCTCGCGGCCACCGGGTCCTCCGTGCTCGTCTCTGGCGTGCTCTGGGTCCCACCCTGGAAGAGAAAGGAGCGCACTGAGCTGGGCATCGAGCGGTCGAGGCCGTCATCTAGGCCGGTGAGGTCGACGACCCGGCCGCCTACCCGCTGACTCGACGGTTGCGAGGATGAGGAGCGAGCTCACATTCGCCACACACCACCGCCCCCACCGTCATGCACCTGCAGCTCGACCTCGCCAGAGCGTGGCTGGGGCGCTCGGGTCGTTCGCCGATGTCACACATGTCTTCTACCCCGTGTGGTCGAGCCACCCGACGGAGGACCAGAATCGGGAGGTCAACGCTGGCATACTCCAGAACGTGCTCGTCCTGGCACTAAGTTCAGCTATGCTCCAACCAGCTATGGTCCGCTCCTAGCTGAAAGTAACCAATCTCGACCCATAAGCTAAAACCACAGTTCATATCAATAGTTTAGTTTGGTTTGGGTGGAGATAACTTCTCGTTTAGTTTGGTTTGGGTCGCAATAGGCCTTTCAGTGGTTTAGTTTGGTTTGGTTTTCCTAAATTTGTCACATGGGTTCAGTTTGGGTATGGTTGAGTTCCCCAACCATTACCAGATTTAGATACCGGCACAAGAGACAATAACACTCCGGATAGTGCCGAAGACAACGACAATCCCCTCCAGCACGATGTAGAGCGGGAGGGTGAACAAGCTAGCCCTCCAGAGCAGGCAGCAGATGGAGAATCGGAGGAGGACAATTACATGTGTAGGATCTAGAAGTAGATGTGTCTAGAGGGGGGTGATTAGACACTTAATGCTAAAGTTGCATTTTTTAAGCTTTTTCGGTTTAAGTGGAGTTCGGGCACAATTTTAACATACACAATACATATCAAGCAAGCATGCAAAGAGTATATAGGTAGCGGAAAGTAAAGCATGCAACTTGCAAGAATGTAAAGGGAAGGGTTTGGAGGATTCAAACGCAATTGGAGACACGGATGTTTTTCCCATGGTTCGGATAGGTGGTGCTATCCTACATCCACGTTGATGGAGACTTCAACCCACGAAGGGTAACGGTTGCGCGAGTCCACGGAGGGCTCCACCCACGAAGGGTAATGGTTGCGCGAGTCCACGGAGGGCTCCACCCATGAAGGGTCCACGAAGAAGCAACCACCCACGAAGGGTCCACGAAGAAGCAACCTTGTCTATCCCACCATGGCCATCGCCCACGAAGGACTTGCCTCACTAGCGGTAGATCTTCACAAAGTAGGCGATCTCCTTGCCCTTACAAACTCCTTGGTTCAACTCCACAATCTTGTCAGAGGCTTCCAAGTGACACCTAGCCAATCTAGGAGACACCACTCTCCAAGAAGTAACAAATGGTGTGTTGATGATGAACTCCTTGCTCTTGTGCTTCAAAAGATAGTCTCCCCAACACTCAACTCTCTCTCATAGGATTTGGATCTGGTGGAAAGAAGATTTGAGTGGAAAGCAACTTGGGGAAGGCTAGAGATCAAGATTCATATGGTAGGAATGGAATATCTTGGTCTCAACACATGAGTAGGTGGTTCTTTCTCAGAACATATGAGTAGGAATGGTGTATGTGTTCTGATGGCTCTCTCCACGAATGAAGAGGTGGTGGAGGGGTATATATAGCCTCCACACAAAATCCAACCATTACACACAATCTACCAATCTCGGTGGGACCGAATCAGAAAACTCGGTCTGACCGAAATAGTAAACCTAGTGACCGTTAGAGATTTCGGTGGGACTGACATGCAACTCGGTAGGACCGATTCGGTTAGGGTTTGGGCATAACGTAATCTTGGTGAGACCAATTGCACAAACTCGGTGAGACCGAGTTTGGCAATTAGCTAACCAGAGAGTTGGTCAGGTAAACTCGGTGGGACCGACTCGCTCTTTCGGTGAGACCGAAACGTTACAAGAAGGAAACAGAGAGTTTACATTGCATTCTCGGTGGGACCGATTCGCTCTTTCGGTGAGACCAAAAAGTTGTGAAAGGGAAACAGAGAGTTTGCAACCCCATCTCGGTGTGACCGAGATCCTTATCGGTAGGACCGAATTGCTAGGGTTTGGCAGTGGCAAATGACAAGTGAAACTCGGTGGCGCCGGATTGACAGAATCGGTATGACCGAGTTTGGCTTAGAGTTTAGGTCATTTGTGGAAGTGGGAAAGTAGCTGAGGATTTTGGAGCATATCATTAAGCACATAGAGCAAGAGGCTCATTAAGCAACACCTCATCCCTCCTTGATAGTATTGGCTTTTCCTAAAGACTCAATGTGATCTTGGATCACTAAAATATAAAATGAAGAGTCTTGAGTTTGAAGCTTTAGCCAATCCTTTGTCCTTAGCATCTTGAAGAGGTTCCCACAACCTTTAGTCCATGCCACTCCATTGTTGAACTTATCTGAAATATACTAGGTAAAGGTATTAGTCCAACAAGAGATATGTTGTCATCAATTACCAAAACCACCTAGGGAGCACTTGTGCTTTCAATCTCCCCCTTTTTGGTAATTGATGGCAACATACATCAAAGCTTTAGATAAAGATATAAAGAACAGCAAGTAAAGCTTTGGAAGGACATGTAACAAGCATAGGCTCCCCCTACATGTATGCACTCATGTGAATATGAAATATAGAGGCATGTGAGGGCATAACCATGGCAGAGTGGGCAATGTGTTACATGTATCTTGGCCATATGCATCAGAGTAAAAGATTGTTAAGGAAAATACCTTCATGCTCATGAGTCCTTCTTGCAAACAGTATGTACATAAGCAAGAACTCCTCATACTCATGATTTTGATGCATACACTTACCTTGTAGTCTTTGGTTGGCTTAGGATGGAATGAACCTGCACAAACATGGTTAGATAACACACATACATCCACTAGCCAGAGCAAACTAAAGAAACCACAAGAATACCAAGACTGGGATGACACGTAGAGAGTGAGTACTAGGTACTACATTGAATTCAACATGTCCCCAAGAATAAAGATATGCAAAGAATTCGACTGATTTCTTTCCCATAGGTTTCTTGCTCCCCCTGAATCTTACACGGGATATTGGGAGAAGATAGGGAACAGAAAATCAGAGCTGAAAGAAACAAAACAAATGAACATGTCTTTCCCCCTAAAAAGACATGTGACATCTCTCCTCTTGATCATCAAGCATCTGGGATCCTTGAGTATTGTCTCTCCCCCTAGAGATCTCTTTCTCCCCCTTAATACATTATCTGGGACATCTGGGATCCTTGAGATGTTCTCTCCCCCTTTAGTGCTTTGATGTGATCTCTCTCCCCCCGAAGATAAGCTTTGATGTGATCTCTCTCTCCCCCTTTGACATCAATTTCCAAGAAGGTTCTTCTGGAATCCATCCAAAGGTTTTGGTCCTTGAGACTCAGCATAAAGCAAAGATTAAAATTGGGATGCTTGTAGAGGATAAGATTCATTTAGTGGAGCTGGATCAGAAGAAATAGAAAATATGTGACAAACTGTTTTGCCTGTGGCGAAATCGGTGGCACCGAGTGGTATTCTTCGGTGGTACCGAAGGGATTCGGTTGGACCGAAAATTACAAGTCGGTGAAACCGAGTTTACTACAAAAAAAAACATTTGTCACCTCGGCTCACTAGTCAAATAAGATCTCACAAAGATTTGCAATGAATTACCTGAAGGATTTGCGAGGAATTAAATGCAGAACAAAAACAGAAAGAGAAGAGAAGAAACTGAAGGATCTAGATGAAGTTTTTTTTTGTTTTGAAAAGAGAAAGACAATAAACATGCATGAGACAGATGCAATAGCACAAAGAAAGAACACAAGAGAACTTCATCTAGAGTTGGGCGGTGACATGGTCACCTATGTTAGAGTATATTGACTTAGGAGTCAAGTGAGAGCACTTGATCATAGGTCATACTCATCGTTTAAGCTCAAAATGGGGTTGCCATTTTTCGTTTAAGCATCTTGATGTATTCACATCTTGTTGAGTTGCTTTGACTCATGTCTTGGAGTAAAGCTTCTCTAAGATGGAATAACATACCTTGGGTGGTGGTGTGGTTCTTGCTCATGTAGTTGAACTTGTGTGGGTGCTCATGGTTGATGTAGTTCATCAAGAATTTGGAGCACCACTTGGAGTTTGAGCTCATCTGCCTACATGGGTTAGTTCTTGCAAGGAAGAGCACTTGTATATCCAAAAATGACAATCATGAAGCTCAACATAGAATTTGTCAAAGGATATGTTTAAATGGCTTTGTGCTTCCTTGACTTCAACCACCACTGTGTAGGGACTTGGTGATGTAAAGATTGCTCAAGATGTGAGTGAGTCGCAATCCCATGGAATTAGTTTCAACCAAGCACCTACATGGGTTAGACAACATGCAAGGTACAAATATATCGAAGACATAAGATTGTCATCACAAGAGGTATATCATGGATTAGTCATAAGCTCATGTCTTGCATGTATCCAATGGAGTTCCTACTCCACGTTTGAAGCATCAATGATGTTCAATTCTCCTCTCAACCTGCAAAACACTTTCTCATCAAGTGGTTTAGTGAATATATCCGCTAGTTGCTTATCAGTGCGAACATGCTTAAGATTAATGTCACCCTTAGCAACATGATCTCGAATGAAATGATGACGAACTTCAATATGCTTAGTTCGAGAATGTTGTACGGGATTATGACCAATTTTGATAGCACTTTCATTGTCACAAAGCAGTGGAACATGTTTCACATAAATTTCATAATCTTTAAGAGTTTGGGTCATCCAAGGTAATTGAGCACAACATGAACCAACGGCAATGTATTCCGCTTCGGCGGTGGATAAGGATACCGAGTTTTGTTTCTTGGAGGCCCAAGACACAAGAGATCTACCAAGAAATTGACAAGTACCCGAAGTGGACTTCCTATCAACCTTGTCTCCGGCATAATCCGAGTCGGAATAGCCAACAAGATCAAAAGAAGATCTCTTAGGATACCAAATGCCAAAGTTTGGTGTATGAATTAAGTATCTCACTATCCTTTTCACAGCCTTAAGATGACATTCTTTAGGAGCAGCTTGATATCATGCACACATGCACACACTTAGCATAATATCGGGACGTGAAGCACATAGGTATAGGAATGAACCAATCATAGAACGATAAACCTTTTGATCAATCGGTTCACCACCTTTGGTCAAATCATTATGTCCACTAGTGGGCATGGGTGTAGACATACCTTTGCACTCTTGCATATTGAACTTCTTGAATAAGTCCTTGGTGTACTTCGTTTGAGAGACAAATGTACCTTCCTTAGTTTGCTTGATTTGCAAACCAAGAAAGAATTTGAGTTCACTCATCATAGACATCTCATACTTCTCTGACATTAGCTTTCCAAACTTTTCACTAAAGAGAGGGTTAGTTGAACCAAATATGATATCATCAACATAAATTTGGCATACAAAAAGTTCTCCATTAACCATTTTAGTAAAAAGAGTTGAATCAATTTTACCAATTTCAAAACCACTTGCAATAAGGAACTTGGTCAAACACTTATACCATGCTCTAGGAGCTTGTTTAAGACCATAAAGAGCTTTGTGAAGTTTGTAAACATGATTTGGTTTCTTAGGATTGATAAAGCCGGGAGGTTGTTTGACATAAACTTCCTCCTCTATTTCACCATTTAGAAAAGCACTTTTAATGTCCATTTGGTACAAGGTGATATTATGGTGATTAGCATAGGCAAGTAAGATGCGAATGGACTCAAGTCTAGCAACGGGAGCATATGTCTCACCATAGTCCATACCTTCGACTTGTGTGTACCCTTGGGCGACGAGACGTGCTTTGTTGCGGACCACTTGTCCATCTTCATCTTGCTTGTTGCGAAACACCCATTTGGTACCAATGATGTTGTGGTTATTGTCGGGCTTCTCAACCAATGTCCAAACTTGGTTTCTCTCAAAATTGTCTAGCTCCTCATGCATAGCGTTTATCCAATCCGGATCTTCCAATGCTTCTTCGACCTTCATAGGTTCAATGCTAGAGATAAATGAATAGTTTTCACAAAAGTTAGCTAAACGAGTTTTTGAGCGAGTGATTCTCCCTGTTTGTATATCATTGAGGATTTGCTCGATGGGATGATCTTTGGCAATTCTTGCTCGAACTCGTGAGAGCTTTTGCTTGGGTCTTCGTTGAGCATCTTCTTCATCTTGTTCTTCTTCTTGGCCTTCTTCATTGTTGACGTTGTCATTCTCTTGTCGTGGTGGAGAAGGAGGTTGTTGATGTTCGTCTTGATGTACTTCCTCGTCTTCTTCATCTTGGTGTGTCCTACTTGTGGATGCTTCTGTGTCGATTCTTGGTTCACCTTGTCGTGAAGTAGAAGCTTCCACTTGGACGGATGATGTACTCTCCTTTACCTCCGTTGGACGAACTTTGCCAATGGACAAGTCTTGAATTGCTTCTGAAGGGTCTTTGTCTCCTACATCAATTGGCAATTGCTCTACTTGTGAGCCATTAGATTCATCAAACTTCACATCTACCGTCTCCTCAACCTTTCGGGTGAAATTGTTGTAGACATGGTAAGTGTGAGACTTTGAACCATAACCAAGTAGAAAGCCTTCATGAGATTTAGGAGCAAACTTTGAACGACGATGCTTGTCAAGAATGTAGCACTTTGAGCCGAATACTCGAAAGTATCCAACTTGGGGTTTGTTACCGGTGAGGAGCTCGTATGCTGTCTTGCCGAGTAGCTTGTGAAGATACAAGCGATTTGTTGCGTGACAAGCTGTCTCAACCGCTTCTGCCCAAAAGTGCTTTGGCGTCTTGTATTCATCAAGCATCGTTCTTTCCATTTTGATGAGCGTCCGGTTCTTCCTCTCAACAACTCCATTTTGTTGAGGTGTGTACGTAGCCGAGAACTCGTGTGAAATCCCTTCTTCGTCAAGAAAGGTGTCCACATTTGCGTTCTTGAACTCCGTTCCGTTGTCACTCCGAACCTTCTTGATCTTCACTGATTTTGGGCTTTCCTAGCGAAGTTTTTGAAGATCTTCTGGACCTGCGACTTGTCATTAAGAAAGAACACCCACGTAAATCTTGAAAAATCATCAACTATAACTAGACCAAAAGAATTTCCACCGAGACTTTTGTAGGCGTTGGGACCAAAAAGATCCATATGAAGTAGCTCGAGTGGCCTCCTTGTGGTCATGATGTTCTTCACGGGATGCCTTCCTCCAACCTGTTTACCTGCTTGACAAGCACTGCAAAGTCTATCCTTATCAAATATGACATTGTTAACTCCAAGGATATGATTTCCTTTAATAAGCTTGTCAAGATTTCTCATGCCAACGTGACCTAGTCGTCTATGCCACAACCAACCTTTTGAGGATTTAGCAATGAAGCAAGTTTTAGGTTGTGCCTTTTTAGAGAAATCGACAATGTAAAGATCACCTCTACGCATACCGGTAAAAACCATTTTATGATTGTCTCGACAAAACACTTGGCAATCTACCTCAGTAAATAGAACATTTAGGCCAAAATCAGCAAGTCTAGATACTGAAAGTAAATTGTAGCCGAGAGATTCAACGAGCATGACATTTTGAATGGAACTATCATGTGAGATGGCCACCTTACCAAGGCCAACTACTTTACCCTTTGAATTATCACCAAAGGTGACATATTTTCGAGGGCCGTCATTTTCAGCAAGTTCACGGAACATTTCTTCATCTCCGGTCATGTGATCAGTACATCCACTATCAAGAACCCATTCCTTTCCACCTGACGCATATCCCCGAAGATTTGCCGTAAGACCAAAATGTCTCATTGCATCATCAAGATCGAAGTCATTGTCATCATCATCATATCCATGTTCATCATGATCTTGTGACTCATCATTTCCTAGAGAGGGTAATTCATTAGATAAATGGTCATCAAAGTGGTCACTTTTATGAATTCTTATAGCTTCAAATATAATATCACTAATGATTCCAACATCTCCTTTAGCATGCTTAAGATTGGTAAGCTCAAATAGACAATCACCAAAACTAGGATCACTAGAGTTCATCTTACTCAAGGCAATAGATTTATGGAGAATTTTATCCAAATTTTTCAGGGAATGATTTGAAAATCGTTCCTCAAGAAATTTCCATATAGTATGGGCACAATTAAGAGTAGGCAAACTAGCAATCAAATTTTTGGGCAATCCTCTAATGATGAGCTCAATGGTTCTAAGATTGCGAATCATGTCAATATTTTCATCTAGGGTAGGATGCAAAGGATCAATATGAGGTGCACAAGGGCTAGCAATATACTTGTTTAAATGATATTGATTGAAGATTACAAGCATCTCATTTTTCCACTCATGAAAGTACTCTCCATCAAGAATAGGCACTCTATGTCTAAGACTCCCTAAAGTAGACACATCCATCTTCCTCCAATGGTGATTAAACCAAGGCAATGGAGACCAAAGCTCTGATACCACTTGTAGGATCTAGAAGTAGATGTGTCTAGAGGGGGGTGATTAGACACTTAATGCTAAAGTTGCATTTTTTAAGCTTTTTCGGTTTAAGTGGAGTTTGGGCACAATTTTAACATACACAATACATATCAAGCAAGCATGCAAAGAGTATATAGGCAGCGGAAAGTAAAGCATGCAACTTGCAAGAATGTAAAGGGAAGGGTTTGGAGGATTCAAACGCAATTGGAGACATGGATGTTTTTCCCGTGGTTCGGATAGGTGGTGCTATCCTACATCCACGTTGATGGAGACTTCAACCCACAAAGGGTAATGGTTGCGCGAGCCCACGGAGGGCTCCACCCACGAAGGGTCCACGAAGAAGCAACCACCCACGAAGGGTCCACGAAGAAGCAACCTTGTCTATCCCACCATGGCCATTGCCCACGAAGGACTTGCCTCACTAGCGGTAGATCTTCAGGAAGTAGGCGATCTCCTTGCCCTTACAAACTCCTTGGTTCAACTCCACAATCTTGTCGGAGGCTTCCAAGTGACACCTAGCCAATCTAGGAGACACCACTCACCAAGAAGTAACAAATGGTGTGTTGATGATGAACTCCTTGCTCTTGTGCTTCAAAAGATAGTCTCCCCAACACTCAACTCTCTCTCATAGGATTTGGATCTGGTGGAAAGAAGATTTGAGTGGAAAGCAACTTGGGGAAGGCTAGAGATCAAGATTCATATGGTAGGAATGGAATATCTTGGTCTCAACACATGAGTAGGTGGTTCTTTCTCAGAACATATGAGTAGGAATGGTGTATGTGTTCTGATGGCTCTCTCCATGAATGAAGAGGTGGTGGAGGGGTATATATAGCCTCCACACAAAATCCAACCGTTACACACAATCTACCAATCTCGGTGGGACCGAATCAGAAAACTCGGTCTGACCGAAATAGTAAACCTAGTGACCGTTAGAGATTTCGGTGGGACTGACATGCAACTCGGTAGGACCGATTCGGTTAGGGTTTGGGCATAACGTAATCTCAGTGAGACCGATTGCACAAACTCGGTGAGACCGAGTTTGGCAATTAGCTAACCAGAGAGTTGGTCAGGTAAACTCGGTGGGACCGACTCGCTCTTTCGGTGAGACCGAAACGTTACAAGAAGGAAACAGAGAGTTTACATTGCATTCTCGGTGGGACCGATTCGCTCTTTCGGTGAGACCGAAAAGTTACGAAAGGGAAACAGAGAGTTTGCAACCCCATCTCGGTGTGACCGAGATCCTTATCGGTAGGACCGAATTGCTAGGGTTTGGCAGTGGCAAATGACAAGTGAAACTCGGTGGCGCCGGATTGACATAATCGGTATGACCAAGTTTGGCTTAGAGTTTAGGTCATTTGTGGAAGTGGGAAAGTAGCTGAGGATTTTGGAGCATATCATTAAGCACATAGAGCAAGAGGCTCATTAAGCAACACCTCATCTCTCCTTGATAGTATTGGCTTTTCCTAAAGACTCAATGTGATCTTGGATCACTAAAATATAAAATGAAGAGTCTTGAGTTTGAAGCTTTAGCCAATCCTTTGTCCTTAGCATCTTGAAGAGGTTCCCACAACCTTTAGTCCATGCCACTCCATTGTTGAACTTATCTGAAATATACTAGGTAAAGGTATTAGTCCAACAAGAGATATGTTGTCATCAATTACCAAAACCACCTAGGGAGCACTTGTGCTTTCAACATGCCTCTCTCCGAAGACGAGGTGAGCCTCCGCGACAAAGAATTTATTGTGCCTAAGGATCCCGTCGAGCAGGAGCGCTTCAAGCATCGGCTTATGGCCACAACAAATAGCTTGAAGAAAAAGCAACAACAGCTTTAGGCTGATCAAGACTTGCTAGAAGACAGATGGACCGAAGTCCTTGCGGCCGAGGAATACGAACTCGAGCGCCCCTCCAAGAGTTACCCAAAGCGCAGGTTGCAACCTCACCTCAAGGAGGAAGCATTGAAACCTACATCACCAGTGTACGATGCGGCTGACCGGCCACCTCGTGGCCGAGCCAGAGAGGCGTTTCAGCCTGAAGTTCAGCCTGCACCCCACCGCCACTTAAACAAAAATACCAAGGCCCGGGGCAACACACGGGACCTGCGAGACATATTGGACAGCGGGGCAAAACATGCAAGGTCGATATACAGGTCACGGGGGCGCACGCCAATGCGGGACGATGACCGTCATGCCGGATACACTAAAAGTAAATCCGTCTAGGCCGAATACAGAAGACAAGACTCATATGAACTGCGTCGTGATATAGCCCGGCACAGAGGCGCCGCACACCCCCTATGCGTTCACTGACGAAGTTATGGATCACGAATTCCCGAAGGGTTTTAAACCCGTAAATATTGAATCGTATGATGGTACAACAGATCCTGCTATATGGATTGAGGATTTTCTCCTCCATATCCACATGGCCCGCGGTGATCATCTGCATGCCATCAAGTACCTCTCACTAAAACTCAAAGGACCAGCTCGACATTGGCTGAATAGCTTGCCAGCAAATTCCGTCGGCAGTTGAGAGGATCTGGAAGACGCATTCCTTGACAACTTCCAGGGCACTTATGTGCGACCACCGGATGCTGATGACTTGAGCCATATAACTCAGCAGCCAGGGGAATCGGCCAGGCAATTCTGGACACGGTTCCTAACTAAGAAAAACCAAATTGTCGACTGTCCGGATGCAGAGGCCTTAGCGGCATTCAAGCATAACATCCGTGACGAGTGGCTCGCCCGGCACCTCGGCCAGGAGAAGCCGAAGTCTATGGCAGCCCTCACGACACTCATGACCTGCTTTTGCGCGGGCGAGGATAGCTGGCTGGCTCGCAGCAACAACACATCAAGGAATCCGGGCACTTCAGATACCAAAGATGCCAACGGCAGACCACGTCGTAACAGACAAAAGCGCCGCAACAACGGCGATAACACCGATGATACGGCAGTCAATGTCGGATTCAGAGGCTCTAGATTCGGTCAGCGGAAAAAGCCATTCAAAAGAAGTACTCCGGGCCCGTCCAGTTTGGATCGCATACTTGATCGCTCGTTTCAAATCCACGGCACCCCCGATAAACCAGCCAATCACACCAACAGAGAATGCTGGGTGTTCAAGCAGGCTGGCAAGTTAAATGCCGAAAACAAGGACAAGGGGCTGCATAGTGATGACGAGGAGGAGCCCCGGCCGCCGAACACGGGAGGACAGAAGAGGTTCCCCCCACAAGTGCAGACGGTGAACATGATATACGCAACCCACATTCCCAAGAGGGAATGGAAGCATGCACTAAGGGACGTCTATGCGATGGAGCCCGTCGCCCCAAAGTTCAACCCATGGTCCGCTTGTCCGATCACCTTTGATCGCAGGGACCACCCCACTAGTATCCGTCATGGCCGATCTGCCGCACTGGTCCTAGACCCCATCATCAACGGATTTCACCTCACTCGAGTCCTTATGGACGGCGGCAGCAGCCTGAACCTGCTCTATCAGGATACAGTGTGCAAAATGGGTATAGATCCCTCGAGGATCAAACCCACCAAAACCACCTTTAAGGGCGTCATCCCAGGTGTAGAGGCCCATTGCACGGGCTCAATCACACTGGAAGTGGTCTTCGGATCTCTGGACAACTTCCGAAGCGAGGAGTTAATCTTCGATATCACACACTGCTCGGGCGAACCGCATTTGCCAAATTCAATGCGGTACTGCATTACGCATACCTCAACCTCAAGATGCCAGGACCTAGGGGGTCATAACAGTCAATGGAAACACAGAACGCTCGCTCCGCACGAAAGAGCACACTGCGGCCCTCGCAGCAGAAGCACAAAGCAGCCTTTCAAGGCAAACCACCAATTCGGCGATATAGCCCCTGGACACCGTCAAGCGAGTCCGGAGTAAACTGCAACAGGATCGCCTGGCACGTTCCGAGCTCGCCTAGCAATTCGGCCCCCGTCCCAGTCCCCGTCAAGCGATGAAATCCGTGTCGCGCGTACATAATTACGCACTGAAAATACCATGGGCATAGGCAGGGGCACGATCAGGGCACGTCCCACAATGCGGCTTAACCGCCCTAGGGGCCGCATACCTTTATCATTTTTTCTCTTTCAGGACCTTACTCTCTGGAAGCCCTTTCCAGCAGTACGATTGCCGGACACATTACGGGAAGGAACAACCAAGGAGGCAAGAAGCTAAGATGTACAAGCAAACCCCCAAGTGGTCTCTAATAATAATTGCTACCTCTTGAGCTTGCGTTGGTTTTCTCCGAAGAGGAGAGGATGATGCAGCAGAGTAGCGTAAGTATTTCCCTCAGTTTTTGAGAACCAAGGTATCAATCCAGTAGGAGGCCACGCTCAAGTCCCTTGTACCTGCACAAAGTGATAGCTACTCGCAACCAACGCGATTAGGGGTTGTCAATCCCTTCACGGTCATTTACGAGAGTGAGATCTGATAGATAGTATTTTTGGTATTTTTGGTATAGAGATGCAAAGTGAAAAGTAAAAGGCAAAGTAAAAAAGCAAAGCAAGATTAAAGTGATGGAGATTGATATGATGAGAATAGACCCGGGGGCCATAGGTTTCACTAGTGGCTTCTCTCAAGAGCATAAGTAATCTACGGTGGGTGAACAAATTACTGTTGAGCAATTGACAGAATTGAGCATAGTTATGAGAATATCTAGGCATGATCATGTATATAGGCATCACGTCCGTGACAAGTAGACCGAAACGATTCTGCATCTACTACTATTACTCCACTCATCGACCGCTATCCAGCATGCATCTAGAGTATTAAGTTAAAAACAGAGTAACGCTTTAAGCAAGATGACATGATGTAGAGAGATAAATTCATGCAATATGAAATAAACCCCATCTTGTTATCCTCAATGGCAACGATACAATACGTGCCTTGTTGCCCCTTCTGTCACTGGGAAAGGACACTGCAAGATCGAACCCAAAGCTAAGCACTTCTCCCATGGCAAGAAAAACCAATCTAGTAGGCCAAACCAAACTGATAATTCGAAGAGACTTGCAAAGATAACCAATCATACATAAAAGAATTCAGAGAAGATTCAAATATTATTCATAGATAGACTTGATCATAAACCCACAATTCATCGGTCTCAACAAACACACCGCAAAAAGAAGAAGATTACATCGAATAGATCTCCACGAGAGAGGGGAAGAACTTTGTATTGAGATCCAAAAAGAGAGAAGAAGCCATCTAGCTACTAATATGGACCCGAAGGTCTGAGGTAAACTATTCACACTTCATCGGAGAGGCTATGATGATGTAGAAGCCCTCCGTGATGACGGCCCTCTTCGGTAGAGCTCCGGAACAGGCTCCAAGATGGGATCTCGTGGATACAGAAAGTTGCGGCGGTGGAATTAGGTTTTTGGCTCCGTATCTATTCGTTTGGGGGTACGTAGGTATATATAGGAGGAAGAAGTACGTCGGTGGAGTTTCGGTGGGCCCACGAGGGTGGGGGGCGCGCCCCCCTACCTCGTGCCCACCTCGAAGCTTCCTTGGTGTAGGGTCCAAGTCTCCTGGGTCATATTCGGTGAGAAAATCACGTTCCCGAAGGTTTCATTCCATTTGGACTCCGTTTGATATTATGTTTCTTTGAAACACTGAAATAGGCAAAAAACAGCAATTCTGGGTTGGGCCTCCGGTTAATAGGTTAGTCCCAAAAATAATATAAAAGTGGAAAATAAAGCCTAATATAGTCCAAAACAGTAGATAATATAGCATGGAGCAATCAAAAATTATAGATACGTTGGAGACGTATCAGGCATCCCCAAGCTTAATTCCTGCTCGTCCTCGAGTAGGTAAATGATAAAAAGAGAATTTTGATGTGGAGTGCTACTTGGCATAATTTCAATGCAAATCTTCTTAATTGTGGTATGAATATTTAGATTAGAAAGATTCAAGACAAAAGTTCATATTGACATAGAGAATAATAATACTTCAAGCAAACCAACAAAGCAATTATGTTTTCTCAAAGTAACATGGCCAAAGAAAGTCCATCCCTACAAAATCATATAGTTTAGTCATGCTCCATTTTCGTCACACAAGAATGCTCTCATCATGCACAACCCCGATGACAAGCCAAGCAATTGTTTCATACCTTAATAATTTCAAACTCATAAACTTTCACGCAATACATGAGCATGAGCCATGGATATAGCACTATGGGTGGAATAGAATATAATGATGGGGGTTATGTGGAGAAGACAAAAAGGAGAAAGTCTCACATCAACGAGGCTAATCAATGGGCTATGGAGATGCCCATCGATTGATGTTAATGCAAGGAGTAGGGATTGCCATGCAACGGATGCACTGGAGCTATAAATGTATGAAAGCTCAACAAAAGAAACTAAGTGGGTGTGCATCCAACTTGCTTGCTCACGAAGACATAGGGCACTTGAGGAGGCCCATTGTTGGAATATACAAGCCAAGTTCTATAATGAAAAATTCCCACTAGTATATGAAAGTGACAAAACACGAGACTCTCTATCATGAAGATTTTGAAGCACAAGTGTGGAAAAAGGATAGTAGCATTGCCCCTTTTTATTTATTTTCTTTTTTTGGGCCTTCTTTTTTTTTCTTTGGCCTTCCTATTTTTTTTTGGGACAATGCTCTATTGAATGATGATCATCACACTTCTATTTATTTACAACTCAATGATTACAACTCGATACTAGAACAAAGTATGACTCTATATGGATGCCTCCGGCGGTGTACCGGGATATGCAATGAATCAAGAGTGACAAGTATGAAAGAATTATGAATGGTGGCATTGCCACAAATACTATGTCAACTTCATGATCATGCTAGCAATATGATAATGATGAATGTGTCATGATAAACTGGATGGTGGAAAGTTGCATGGCAATATATCTCGGAATGGCTATGGAAATGCCATAATAGGTAGGTATGGTGGCTGTTTTGAAGAAGATATAAGGAGGTTTATGTGTGAAAGAGCGTATCATATCACGGGGTTTGGATGCACCGGCTAAGTTTGCACCAACTCTTGATGTGAGAAAGGGCAATGCACGGTACCGTAGAGGCTAGCAATGATGGAAGGGTGAGAGTGTGTATAATCCATGGACTCAACATTAGTCATAAAGAACTCATATACTTATTGCAAAAATCTACAAGCCATCGAAAACCAAAGCATTAGGCGCATGCTCCTAGGGGGATAGATTGGTAGGAAAAGACCATCGCTCGTCCCCGACCGCCACTCATAAGGAGGACAATCAAATAACACCTCATGTTTCAAATTTGTTGCATAACGTTTACCATACGTGCATGCTACGGGACTTGCAAACTTTAACTCAAGCACTTCTCAAATTCACAATTACTCTACTAGCATGACTTTGATATTACTACCTCCATATCTCAAAATAATTATCAAGCATCCAACTTTTCTTAGTATTCAACGCACTCAAAAGAAAGTTTCACAAATCTTGAATACCAAGCATGTTATTATTAAGCAAATTACCATGCTATTAAGACTCTCAAAATAATTTAAGTGAAGTATGAGAGATCAATAGTTTCTTTAAAACAAATCCACCACCGTGCTCTAAAATATCTAAGTGAAGCACATAGAGCAAAAATTATAACGCTCAAAAGATATAAGTGAAGCACATAGAGCAAAACTAGACAGCTCAAAAGATATAAGTGAAGCACATAGAGTATTCTATCAAATTCTAATTCATGTATGGCTCTCTCAAAAGGTGTGTACAACAAGGATGATTGTGGCACACTAGCAAACAAAGACACAAATAGTACAAGACGCTCCAAGCAAAACACATATCATGTTGGTGAATAAAAATATAGCTCCAAGTAAATTACCGATGGAAGTAGACGAAAGAGGGGGTGCCTTCCGGGGCATCCCCAAGCTTTGACTTTCTGGTGTCCTTGGATTATCTTGGGGGTGCCATGGGCATCCCCAAGCTTAGGCTATTGCCACTCCTTGTTCCATAATCCATCAAAAGAATTCACCCAAAACTTGAAAACTTCACAACACAGAACTCAATAGAAATCTCGTGAGCTCCGTTAGAGAAATAAAACAAAATACCACTTCAAGGTACTGTAATGAACTCATTCTTTATTTATATTGGTGTTAAACCTACTGTATTCCAACTTCTCTATGGATTATAAACTATTTTACTAGTCATAGATTCATCAAAATAAGCAAACAACACACGAAAAACAGAATCTGTCAAAAACAGAACAGTCTGTAGTAATCTGTAGCTAACGCAAACTTCTGGAACTCCAAAAGATCTACCAAACTTGGACAACCTAGACAATTTGTTTATTAATCAGCAGCAATTGGAATCAGTATTTTATCACATTCTGATGATTTTTAATAATTTGGTCACTGAATGCAAAGTTTCTGGAAATTACAGCAAGATCAAATAACTATCATCCAAGAAGATCCAATAGGTCTAACTTGGCACAAACACTAACTAAAACACAAAACCACATCCAAACAGAAGGTAGATGGGTTATTTATTCCCTAACAGAAGAAAAACATAAAAAAAACTAAAAATAAAATTGGGTTGCCTCCCAACAAGCGCTATCGTTTAACGCCCCTAGCTAGGCATAAAAGCGAGGATAGATCTAGGTATTGCCATCTTTGGTAGGCAATCCATAAGTGGCTCTCATGATAATTTCATATGGCAATCTTATTTTCTTTCTAGGAAAGTGTTCCATGCCCCTTTTTAATGAAAATTGAAATCTAATATTCCCTTCCTTCATATCAATAATCGCACCAACCGTTCTAAGGAAAGGTCTACCAAGAATAATCGGGCAAGAAGGATTGCAATCTATATCAAGAACAATGAAATCTACGGGCACATAATTCCTATTTGCAACAATAATAACATGAAATCTACGGGCACATAATTCCTATTTGCAACAATAATAACATTATTAATTCTTCCCATAGGTTTCTTAATAATGGAATCCGCAAGATGCAAGTTTAGAGAGCAATCATCAAAATCGCGGAAATCTAGCAAATCACACAAAGTTTTGGGGATAGTGGAAACACTAGCACCCAAATCACACAAAGCATAAAACTCATGATTTTTAATTTTAATTTTAATAGTTGGTTCCCACTCATCATAGAGTTTTCTAGGGATAGAAACTTTTAACTCAAGCTTTTCTTCATAAGATTGCATCAAGGCATCAACAATATGTTCGGTAAAGGCTTTCTTTTGACTATAAGCATGTGGAGAATTTAGCACGGATTGAAACAAGGAAATACAATCAATTAAAGAGCAACTTTCATAATTAAATTCCTTGAAATCCAATATAGTGGGTTTAGCAACATCTAGATTTTTATTTCTTTCAACCCCACTTTCATCAATTTCATCATAAAGATCTAAATACTCCGAATTTTTAGAACGCCTTCTAGGTAAAGGAAGATCATATTCAGTTTCATCAAGATTCATATTGCAAAACAAAGATTTGATAGGGGACACATCAATAACTTTTAGATCTTCATCTTGATTTTCATAGAAATTCGGTTTAGCGGACATCTTATTGACTAAGGTGGCTTGCATATCCGAAATTTCAGCAGTCATCTTTTCTAGACGAGCAATTTGGGATCTTATACCATCAAATTCTTTAGACATATCATCAAGCTCTTTATTCATATAACTCATAAAACTTTTTTGTTCCTTAAGCTTGTTTCTAAAGAAATTATTATGCTCAAATTGCAAAACCATAAACTTCCTAACGTTGTTTTCGATCTCCTCTAACATTTTAAGGTGAAGATCACCAAATCTTGGTTGAGCCATCGCGACAGACAAGCAATCCAACACACAAGCAAACAAAAGGCAAGCGAGAAAAAAGGCAAACGAAAAAGGAGGAGGAGAAGGAGAAGGAGAAGGAGAAAGATAGGGCGAATAAAACGGCAAGGGTGAAGTGGGGGAGAGGAAAACGAGAGGCAAATGGAAACTAATGTAATGCGAGAGATAGGGATTGTGATGGGTACTTGGTATGTTGACTTTTTGCGTAGACTCCCCGGCAACGGCGCCATAAATTCTTCTTGCTACCTCTTGAGCTTGCGTTGGTTTTCCCCGAAGAGGAGAGGATGATGCAGTAGAGTAGCATAAGTATTTCCCTCAGTTTTTGAGAACTAAGGTATCAATCCAGTAGGAGGCCACGCTCAAGTCCCTTGTACCTGCACCAAACGATAGCTACTCGCAACCAACGTGATTAAGGGTTGTCAATCCCTTCACGGTCACTTACGAGAGTGAGATCTGATAGATAGTATTTTTGGTATTTTTGGTATAAAGATGCAAAGTGAAAAGTAAAAGGCAAAGTAAAAAAGCAAAGCAAGATTAAAGTGATGGAGATTGATATGATGAGAATAGACCCGGGGGCCATAGGTTTCACTAGTGGCTTCTCTCAAAAGCATAAGTATTCTACGGTGGGTGAACAAATTACTGTTGAGCAATTGACAGAATTGAGCATAGTTATGAGAATATCTAGGCATGATCATATATATAGGCATCACGTCCGTGACAAGTAGACCGAAACGATTCTGCATCTACTACTATTACTCCACTCATCGACTGTTATCCAGCATGCATCTAGAGTATTAAGTTAAAAACAGAGCAACGCTTTAAGCAAGATGACATGATGTAGAGAGATAAATTCATGCAATATGAAATAAACCCCATCTTGTTATCCTCGATGGCAACGATACAATACGTGCCTTGTTGCCCCTTCTGTCACTGGGAAAGGACACCGCAAGATCGAACCCAAAGCTAAGCACTTCTCCCATGGCAAGAAAAACCAATCTAGTAGGCCAAACCAAACTAATAATTCGAAGAGACTTGCAAAGATAACCAATCATACATAAAAGAATTCAGAGAAGATTCAAATATTATTCATAAATAGACTTGATCATAAACCCACAATTCATCGGTCTCAACAAACACACCGCAAAAAAAAAGATTACATCGAATAGATCTCCACGAGAGAGGGGAAGAACTTTGTATTGAGATCCAAAAAGAAAGAAGAAGCCATCTAGCTACTAATATGGACCCGAAGGTCTGAGGTAAACTACTCACACTTCATCGGAGAGGCTATGATGATGTAGAAGCCCTCCGTGATGACGGCCCTCTCCGGCGGAGCTCCGGAACAGGCCCCAAGATGGGATCTCATAGATACAGAAAGTTACGGCGGTGAATTAGGTTTTTGGCTCCGTATCTATTTGTTTGGGGGTACGTATGTATATATAGAAGGAAGAAGTATGTCGGTGGAGCTTCGGTGGGCCCACGAGGGTGGGGGCGCGCCTGGGGGTATAGGGCGCGCCCCCTACCTCGTGCCCACCTCGAAGCTTTCTTGGCGTAGGGTCCAAATCTCCTGGGTCATATTCGGTGAGAAAATCACGTTCCCGAAGGTTTCATTCCGTTTGGACTCCCTTTGATATTCCATTTCTTCGAAACACTGAAATAGGCAAAAAAACAGCAATTCTGGATTGGGCCTCCGGTTAATAGGTTAGTCCCAAAAATAATATAAAAGTGGAAAATAAAACCCAATATAGTACAAAACAGTAGATAATATAGCATGGAGCAATCGAAAATTATAAATACATTGGAGACGTATCAATAATCAATATACCCGCTTTTTACTATCCATACACAGCTTGCCTTTGGATAGGACATGTCAAAAAGTCCTATTTTCTGCTTATTGCACTACTTGTATTAGTACGCTTCAACGTATTAATTAAACTAGTTGACCCGTTGCGCCAAATGGTGCAGAGACCCACTAAAACCATGTTGTCGATGAAAATAGTTTTATTTTGCAGAAACATATTCGATATTGGTAGTAGAAAGCTCATGTGTTAAACCATGCTATATTGAAAATATGATTATCGCGCTGCAAATCTGAGTTTGAAAAAAATTGAATAACATGTACTGATGTACAAACCAAGTAATGAAGGAATATCCCCGCCAAAATTGGTGAGTATTGATAGCTAACCAAGTAATGAAGGAATATCCCCGCCAAAATCAAGAACGGTAAATTAGCATCTGGAAGTATATAAAAACAAACATTATGCTTGGCGGAGTGTTATCTCAATATGATATCAATAACTAGGACTAAAGAAGGTAACCATGTAGTGTGTCACGCCTAAGGGCATTTTCCTAAGTACGTCTCTAGTAATACAACTCACTATTGATTGATTTAACTAAGGTGTTCTTCAGTTGGGTATGTATAAAGGAAAATCACTATGCTTTTTTACTAGCAAGTGGTGAGCAACTGAAAGACTTGTGTTTTTTAGTTGCAAGAACTAACCTATCAGGCTGCTGTGCAGACTTATTGTTAGTGGAAGACGCTACAGCTGAGCAAAATTTGCTTTGGATTTCTTCTGCCTGCTGCTCCCTCATACAATAATTATTTAGAACAACAAATAAGATAACTATGAGATGATAGAAGGGCACACTAAAGAAGCATGTCTGTACGTACTCAAATAAGCAGACGCATCCTGCTTACATGCAAGCATGAAATATAAGCAGCATGAGGACGAACAATACACGACGCCTTGCCAGATCCAGAAAAGCATTTTAGCTAGACAGAAAGTAAGCAAACATCGAGGAGCAGAACAAAGATGCAACAAAGCAGGAGTTCGAGATGCAGCAATAGTGCAACACAAGAGATCGTAGAACCTGCTAAATACATGGATATGAAGTGGTCAGAGCACCATCATGCTATGGAACAGAGCACAAACAGGTACAAGAAGAGTTGTTCCATAGACAAATAAAAGAACAGTCCATTGACCTGAGTGTTTAATTTTCTTTATTCCAATTTACATAGTTGAATCTTCTGCATCGAATCATGTTTCCACAAAGCTGTAAAAACACGAGAACTCATGTCTGCTGGAAGTGTGATAAAGGGACATAGTTTAGAGTGTAGATTCACTCATTTTGCTTTGTATGTAGTCCGTATTTAAATCTCTAAAGACTTCTATTTAGGAACGGAGGACGTATCTATGAATATGTACACGTAAGGTTGCCTCATCTCTAAAGACACAAATCCACCCTAACTGAAAGCATAAAATGTAGTTTTTTGCATTGCTTTGGCAGAGCTACATGAGCAGCCAAAGACTCTAGTTTCGAAAGCATACTTAATAAGAAGCATTTGGTTATACTAAACGTCATGCAAGGAACACACATTCACTGGCTCGGCTTGAAGCTGGACAAAAAGTAATGCAATGGAGTGTTGTTGGATGGCGAAGCGACTCGCATAAGACCACCATTCTTTTCTTGCGATGTCATCAAGGAGAAACTAAGATTATATAATAGACTACAGCGAGAAGGATGGTCTTAGAAATAGAAAGGCCAGAGATGATAACTGGAAATGAATTTAGAGCAATTTGCTATTGTATCTATAGATAGATTATCCCGGTTTCTTTAGTGCCCCAGCTCCCTTTCCAGCAGTGAAGTTTCTTAACTGAAAGTTTTATAGTTAGAAATGAATATTTGTTATGCCGGTACAAACTGAAGGATGCATAGATAGATGGACGACATAAAAAGCAGCACCATTTGTTCCTGGTCACTTGAGCCTGGCCATCTTTACCATCCTTCTCTTCAACAGGAGGTGAAGAAGCTTCAGCTTTACCACCAGAGCTCACCTGGTGCGTGAAATAAAACCAGTGAAGAGGGAGACATGTGTGTATATATCGGTATATAGTATGAGGGGTTGAAAGAAGCCGCACCTCGGCTTCTGCATCAAGCTTCTGCATAGGTTCTTCTAGTGCAGCGGTTTTCTTCTTAGCAGCTTGAAATAAGGCACACCTGGCACTGCCGTCTGGGCATGGCGATTTGCTACAAAAGAACACACAAACATGAGTGCATTTAAGTAGTTAAGCATATGTTAGCAGTCTGTTTCAGAAGCTATACCTTGGGGTTGTAACTGCAAGGAGACCAGTACTGAGCTTGGAAGTAGGTGTGCATTTCTATGTATAGAAAGGAAGTTAGAAAGAATTAAAATAATATGCTGGCCTACAGACTGAATAAATAGCATAGTAGGAACCCAAGAAACCGCAATGATCATTAAAGAACAGACATATCTCCTATAGGCCATCATACATTCATAGTTATAGTCATGAACCACAAATCCATACAAATCTTGCAAAAAACGCAAGACCTGTCGGGCAGCCTGCTCAAAAAACCCAAAACATCTGAAGAAAAAACTTTAAATGCTGAGTATTTTCCATCCAATAAACATTTTCTGAACAAAGAGCAATATTTTTCTCCTAACACAGATTAAGGCGCGCATAAAAAATACGGGAGAAAAGCGGAGTTTGCTTGGATTTTTTTATCCTCAATCTCTTTAAAAGATTTTCAGCGATGGAATTTTCTCTTTTTATAGCCCTAAGAAAGCAAAAAATAAGCAAATTGATTTTCTGAATACAAACACACGGAGATAAGATAATCTAAATGATGAATCATGCCTTAATTTTCTGAATACAAACACACCAAGATAAGAGAATTGAAATGAGGCATCATGCCTTCAGGAGAAGAGCGATGGAAACCTAATCATGAAAATACTCCATACATGACCATGTATTCCCAAACTCATCTAATACTTCTGCCAATTGTTGCTCTTCAATATTCCAGATCTCATGCCTGGTCACTAAATAAATAAACATTCGTGAGACAACTTCTATCTGATGTGAGAATCAACTAATAACTTTCTTCTCCACTTGTTTCAGTCCCTAATTTTCCATCCACTTCTCTCACACATGCTACCATAACTGCATCCAAAAGGATGCCTAGGCCTTAAGCAACAGAGTAAATATCGACAATACTTCATTACCATTATAGAGTTTCTCTCCTACAAATTCATATGAAACATAGTGTGCACAGAAGCAACACATACAGGTCAACTCCATATATTTGAATGAACACATGCAAAGTGTTCTAGGGCCTTCTATATGAAATTTAGACCATTTTTGCTGCCAAGGTTAGAGCATTACTTCTCCTGTTTCCGGCACAAAACAATCTATGACTTCCAAAAAACCAGAAACAAACTGAATTCCTGCAGCTGAACACCACAAAATTAAATGCAGTAGTGCCTTGTCTCATTCACTGAGTACTATAGTTGAACAAATTACATGTGAACCTCACAGAAATAACAATGCACTTCAAAGGACAGGAGAAACTTGAGGCCTAGGCTGGGTTCAGCTCACCTTCTAGCACAGGACGAACTCATCTGAACAATATACCCAACAATTGAATTACATTTTATTCTTCCCACACTTGGGGTGCCTGTAAAAATATGAAAGCACAAGCCAAATAAAACTCTATATGAAAACATTGAAAACTGGCTATGCTACAGGCTAGCAAGTAATCATACGCATAACCGAGGAAATTAAAGAAAAACAGATTCAGAAAAAGGGAAGGGAATGTGCAAACCTCATGTAGGTTGAGGAACACCTCCGCAAGATTATGGACGTCATCTCTCTCTACTCAGCGCCACCGCCGCCGACGTCATCTCTCTCTACTCAGCGCCACCGCCTGCCTTCGCCGCCATCTCTCTTTGCATAGCGCCACCATCCACATCTCTCTCTCTCTGCCCGACACCGCGGGCTGAACCGTCGCCTTCCTCTCCTCTCCGAGGACTCGCCACGGCTTTCTGCCCCTACCCTCTGCCTTCCACTCCTCGCAGTGCCCCTAACCGCTGACCCTACCCGCATCCGTCGCTCCACCAACCCATGTTGGTTCCGCCCGCATGCGCCACACCCTCCATGGCCTTCCGTCGCTGCCCTGATCCGGCTGCTGCCATGGGGCCTAAGCAATCAGAGGTCTCCGGCCTAGTTGATCCACCCCCACCGACGGCCTCTTGGCCCTCCCCTGCTCCTCTACCCCCGGTTTGAAGACCCGACCGTCCATGCGGGAGGCACCCTGTCCGAGGACGAGGGCGAGGGGCACCAGCGGGGACCAGGGAGGAGGAAGGAGGAGAAAGGATGCGGCGGATGGCGGCTATCCGGACGAGCAGGAAGGAGGCAGGGGCTACGGTGCCTATGGCGTCGAGCAAGGGAGGAAGCAGAGGTGTGGCGGCTAGGGTTGGGGCGGAGCGAGGGAGGAAGGTGAGGTATGGAGGCTAGGGTTGGTGCGGGTGTGGACTCTGGCTTGCGACGAGTATTGGGAGCGGAGCACGCGCAGGGATTCGGCGAAGCCTTTTTCACGCGAGATCGATCAAACCAGCCAATAAACATGTGACGCGAGCCCACTAGTCATTGGACAGCCAGAACAACTACAAGGTGAAATCAGGTTTGACAACAGGTAAAGATCCTGCCGCTCAGACACTCTAGATGATCAGATCCAACGCCAACGAAGCTGCAATCGAAGGAGCTTGTGGAGGTGAGTTGGCTAGCTTCATTATAGTTTTAAATAACAATGCATAGCATTAGTCTATTATTGCATTATCAATCCCTTTTTTTATATATTCATTTACAACAACTTGCACCCGTACATTCTGGTATGGTCAGTATGTTAGGGGTTTTCGTTTACCCCATAATACGGCGTGAAAAGTCCGAACACTTTCGACAGTGCGGCACCCCGAACTTATAGCATTATATGCATCAGCTCCGAATCATGTCTTGGGTCAATAGTTGGGTTTGTCTGGCTCCCATGTTTTAGTACCTTAAGTTTCGCTATATCGGCTAAGGTAGCGCTGAGAGAACTACTGCGATTGTGTCACGGTTCTTCCGGGCGAGCACCTCAGTAGAGAAAGCTGAAAACTGACTGTCATGATAAGGCGAGAGTTGGTCGCTGTTCGAGAGGTCTCAAGTCCGTAAAGACTTTTTCTGCTTCGGGCGAGGAGGCGGCCTTGTCCGACTTAGGCGTATATAGCGCCCCCAATTCGGCCTTCCGAATACTAGGGGCTTCGCCAAAATTTAAAATTGTAGACTTCTATGGCTAAGTGAGAGTGATAAAGCCTTATAGTCCGATTGCCTGGTTCGTTGTGCTGAACACCTCCCTCGAAGGACCCAAAATTGGGATAAAGAGTGCTCAGGTTTATCCCGAACACCCCAGTACTAGTTACATAGGGGCAGAAGCCGATGACTGGCCAACTCTCAGATTTTATAAACGGCCGCACAGAAGGTAATATTTTAAATTCAAAAAGCACTGCATAGCGCAAATGAACTCGTTTCATATTACAGGATCACATGAGCATGTTCATTTAAAAATTACATCTCTGGCACATTCCTCCGCCACAAGGCGGGAACCCTTCAGGACACTGTCATAATACATTTTGGGGCAGCGATGCTCCTTGCCCTCCGGCGGCCCCTCCTTCACCAGCTTCACGGCATCCAGCTTCGCCCAGTGCACCTTCGCCCGGGCAAAAGCCCTGCGTGCACCCTCGATGTAGATGGACCGCTTTATGAAGTCAAGCCGTGGGCAGGCATCCACAAGCCGCCTCACCAGACCGAAGTAGCTGCTAGGCAGGGGATCGCCAGGCCACATCCGGACTATAAGCCCCTTCATGGTATGTTCGACCGCCTTGTGAAGCTCGACCAGTTGCTTCAGCTGGTCGCTCAAGGGCATTGGGTGTTCGGTCCCAGTATACTAAGACCAGAACAACTTTTCCGTCGAGCTCCCCTCCTCAGCTCGGTAAAACTCCACGGCATCCAGTACTCTGCGGGGAAGATCTGCGAACGCTCCTAGAGAGCTCCGAACTCGGGTAAGTAAAAGGAAAGTTTCCTTCACATGCTTGCTTTGCATAATGAATGCCTTACCCGCTGCTATCTTCTTCACTGCATCCATCTCCTGGAGGGCCTTGTGGGCTTCAGCCTTGGCGCTCCGTGCGTTTTCGAGCGCCTTCGCAAGCTCGGACTCTCGCGTCTTAGAGTCAAGCTCCAAGGACTCGTGTTTTTTGGCGAGAGCCTCGAGCTCTTGTTGCACCTCACCTACCCGGGCTTCTTGCTTTTTCCGCTCAGTGCGCTCCTTGGCCGCTTTGTCTTCGGCCTCGGACAGCGCCTTCTTCAGGGTCGTCACCTCGGTCGTGGCCCCTGACAAATTCATGATGATCCTATTACTTTACAACTGAATTCCTTTTTAATATATAGACAAGGTATTGCTTACCTTTGCTCTCCTCGAGCTGCCTCTTGGTAAGGCCGAGCTCTTTCTCGGACCGCTCAAGGTCCTGCTTCAGTGCAGCGACCTCCGCAGTATGTGCAGCAGCGGCCAGTAGTGAAGCCTACATATGCACATAGACATATTCTGATTAGACTCCTGAGTCATTATTTGATCCTCTATTCGGCCTTTCTTTGTGAATACCAAACAGAGCATCAGGGGCTACTGTCTATGCGGTAATATTTTCCTATATTTTGATTGCTTACCTCAAAGCCTGTTAGGAGGCTGGCGCAAGCTTCGGTCAGTCCGTTTTTGGCGGACTGAACTTTCTCGATCACCGTACTCATGATAGTGCGGTGCTCTTCGTCGATGGAAGCGCCGCGAAGCGCTTCCAGCAAGTTGTCCGGTGCCTCTGGATGGACAGAGGCCACCGGCACGGGCGGCTCGCCCCTCTTAACGGGGGATCGCATGCCGGAGTTCGGAACCACCGAAGGTTCCGGTGCAGTGTTCGGCTAGGGGCCGAACTTGGAGCCCGTGGGAGTCTTGCTCCCTTTGCGCCCAGGGTCTAGAAGGTCGCCTCGAGGCGCCCCCAGGACTACCTCCTCTCAGCTCGGTGCCTTTTTAGACAACACCTCGACGTTGTCCGTAGGGCAAGGGGTGGAGGCGGTCGGAAGTGAATCGCTATTAATATCCGACGAGTCCAAAGAACCGTCCGACGAAGATACGTCAAGACGGGCTCGGAACGGACTGCATAATCATATTTGGCGTAAGGAGAAGCAGTGCAATAAAAACATACCATGAATTACTATGGTATCCGGATACTTACGACTTCGCGTGGGGCTTCTCCCTGGGTAACCACTCGTCGCCGATGTAGGCGGCCGTCGTGGAGCAGTTCGGAAGGAGGGTCCTTCCCTTCTTGGACCTTTCAGCCTCCCCGGTTGGGGAGGCCTTCCTTTTCTTGTCTCCCCCGGCTGGGGGGAGAACTTTCCTCTTCCTCCTCCTCGTTTTCGTGGGAGGAGGGCGCGTCAGAGTAATCGGACGATGTGTCCGATATAACCTTGCACTGGAGACCCTTTCGGGTCCCCGTGGCCTTCTTCTTGGCCTTCTTCGCCGGCACCTCGTAAGGCGCCGGAACCAGCATCTCCATTAGGAGAGCATCTGCAGGATCTTCAGGCAGGGGGGCTGGGCAACTGATCTGCTCCACCATCTCTACCTAGTCCTGTTAACTGCATGGAAGCTTAGATTCTGCACATGATTAAACTGGGGCAAATAAATATCCTGTGAGATATAAAAACTTACCGGATTGGCATGGTGCTTTGCGCTGAGTCCGCGGTCCTCGGTAAGGGGAGGAGGTACCTCAGCGCCCTTTGAACAGCACCTTCCAGATGTCCTTGTGTGTCGTGTCGAAGAGCTCTCGCAGCGTCTGGTGCTTGGCCGGGTCAAACTCCCACAAATTGAATGCCCGTCGTTGACACAGGAGGATTCGGCGGAAGAGCATGACCTGGACCATGTTGACGAGCTTGATTTTCTTGCTCATCATGTTCTTGATGCAGGTCTGGAGTCCAGTCAGCTCTACCGGGGAATCCCAGGACTGGCCCTTCTCTTTCCAGGAGGTGAGCCACGTGGGGATTCCGGATCGAAATTCGGGGGCCGCCACTCAGTTGGTGTCACGCGACTTGGTGATGTAGAACCACCCCGATTGCCATCCCTTTATGGTCTCCACATAGGAGCCTATGAGCCAGGTGACATTAGGTATTTTGCCCACCATGGCACCTCCGCACTCCGCTTGCTGGCCGACTACCACCTTTGGTTTAACATTGAAGGTCTTCAGCCACAGGCCGAAGTGGGGCCTGATACGGAGGAAGGCCTCGCACACGACGATAAACGCCGAGATGTTGAGGATGAAATTAGGGGCCAGATCATGAAAATCCAGCCCGTAGTAGAACATGAGCCTGCGGACAAATGGGTGAAGGGGAAATCCCAGTCCGCGGACAAAGTGGGTAAGGAAAACTACCCTCTCATGGGGTGCGGGCGTAGGGACGATCTGCCCCGCATCTGGTAGCCGGTGCGCGATGTCTGCTGCCGGATATCCGGCTTCCCGTAGCTTTGCGATGTGCTCCTCCATGACGGAGGAGACCATCCACTTGCCTCCCGCTCCGGACATGCTTGGAGTGGTTTGAGAAGAAAGACGCGAACTTGGGCGTTGGAGCTTGATACGTCTCCATCGTGTCTACTTTTCCAAACACTTTTGCCCTTGTTTTGGACTCTAACTTGTATGATTTGAATGGAACTAACCCGGACTGACGTTGTTTTCAGCAGAATTACCATGGTGTTGTTTTATGTGCAGAAAATAAATATTCTCGGAATGACCTGAAACTCCACGGAACATCTTAGAAAAAATAATAAAAAATCCTCGCCAAAGATGAAGACCAGGGGGCCCACACCCTTCTCACGAGGGTGGGGGGCGCCCCCCCTAGGGCGCGCCCCCTACCTCGTGGGCCCCCTGGATGCCCTCCGACGCCAACTCCAACTCTATATATTTGCTTTTGGAGAGAAAAAAATCAAAGAGAAGAAATCATCGCGTTTTACGATACGGAGCCGCCGCCAAGCCCAAAAACCTCTCAGGAGGGCTTATCTGGAGTCCGCTCGGGGCTTCAGAGAGGGGGATTCATCGTCGTCGTCATCATCAACCATCCTCCATCACCAATTTCATGATGCTCACCGCCGTGCATGAGTAATTCCATCGTAGGCTTGCTGGACGGTGATGGGTTGGATGAGATTTATCATGTAATCGAGTTAGTTTTGTTAGGGTTTGATCTCTAGTATCCACTATGTTTTGAGATTGATGTTGTTATGACTTTGCTATGCTTAATGCTTGTCACTAGGGCCCGAGTGCCATGATTTCAAATATGAACCTATTATGTTTTCATGAATATATGTGAGTTCTTGATACTATCTTGCAAGTCTATAGTCACCTACTATGTGTTATGATCCGGCAACCCCGAAGTGACAATAATCGGGACCACTCCCGGTGATGACCATAGTTTGAGGAGTTCAGGTATTCACTATGTGCTAATGCTTTGTTCCAGTTCTCTATTAAAAGGAGGCCTTGCAATGCCGAAGACAAATCTGCGCGCCGGACACATCGTCATTGAAGCCTGGTTCATGGGCTACTGAGGGAGTCCTGGATTAGGGGGTATCCAGACAGACGGATTATATCCTTTGGCCGGACTGTTGGACTATGAAGATACAAGATTGAAGACTTCGTCCCATGTCCAGATGGGACTCTACTTCGCGTGGAAGGCAAGCTAGGCAATACGGATATGTATATCTCCTCCTTTGTAACCGACCTTGTGTAACCCTAGCCCCCTCCGGTGTCTATATAAATCAGAGGGTTTTAGTCCGTAGGACAACATACAATCATACCATAGGCTAGCTTCTAGGGTTTTGCCTCTCCGATCTCGTGGTAGATCAACTCTTGTACTACTCATATTATCAAGAATAATCAAGCAGAACGTAGGGTTTTACCTCCATCAAGAGGGCCCGAACCTGGGTAAAACATCGTGTCCCCTGCTTCCTGTTACCATCCGCCTTAGACGCATAGTTCGGGACCCCCTACCCGAGATCCGCCGGTTTTGACACCGACATTGGTGCTTTCATTGAGAGTTCCTCTGTGTCGTCGCTGTTAGGCTTGATGGCTCCTTCGATCATCGATAGCGATGCAGTCCAAGGTGAGACTTTTCTCCCCGGACAGATCTTTGTATTCGGCGGCTTCGCACTGCGGGCCAATTCGCTTGGCCATCTAGAGCAGATCGAGAGTTATGCTCCTGGCCACTAGGTCAGGTTTGGAAGCTTAAACTACACGGCCGACATCCGTGGAGACTTGATCTTCGACGGATTCAAGCCCCTGCCGAGTGCGCCGCACTGTCACGATGAGCATGATTTAGCTCTACCATCGCACAGTGTTCAGGAGATCGCGCCGGCGACCACTCTGACCCTCAATTCGGAGCCAGTTGCGCCATCCATGGACGGGTGGATAGACCCCGCCATGGAGGCCGTATCCTCAGCGGCGATCGAGCCGAGTATCGACCTTACCCTTCACGGGAGCCGTGATGCCAAGCTGCCGGATCCTTCCCCGGCCATGGACTCCGAACCGCCTCCGCCCGTGCCTATCGAATCCGACTGGGCGCCGATCATGGAGTTTACCTCCGCGGATATCTTTCAGCACTCGCCCTCCGGCGACATACTGAACTCATTAAGGTCTCTCTCCTTGTCAGGAGAGTCCTGGCCGAACTATGTTCGGCAGGATTGGAATGCGGATGACGAAGAAATTCGCCGCCCACCCACCACCCACTTAGTATCCACTATCGACAATTTGACCGACATGCTCGACTTCGACTCCGAAGACATTGATGGTATGGACGACGATGCGAGAGATGAAGAGGAACCATTGCCCACAGGGCACTGGACAGCCACCTCATCATATGATATATACATGGTGGACACACCCAAAGAAGGCAATGGCGACGAGACAACGGAGGATGACCCCTCTAAGAAACAACCCAAGCGCCGACGTCAGCGGCGCCACTCTAAGTCTTGCCAAAGCAAAAGCGGTGACACTGGCACAGGAGATAATTGCACTCCGGATAGTGCCGAAGACGACAACAATCCCCTCCAGCAAGATTTAGAGCAAGAGGATGGAGAAGCCAGCCCTCCCGAGAGAGCGGCAGATGGAGAGGCGGATGATGATAATTACATGCCTCCCTCCGAAGACGAGGCAAGCCTCGACGATGACGAATTTGTCATGCCTGAGGATCTCGTCGAGCAAGAGCTCTTCAAGCGCTGGCTTATAGCCACGGCAAATAGCCTTAAGAAAAAGCAGCAGCAGCTTCAAGCTGATCAAGATTTGCTAGCTGACAGATGGACTGATGTCCTTGCGGCCGAGGAATATGAACTCGAACGCCTCTCCAAGAGTTACCCAAAGCGCAGGTTGCTTCCCCGACCAGAGGAGGAAGCATTAAAGCTACATCTCCAGCGTATGACGCGGCTGATCGGCCACCTCGTGGCCGCGACAGAGAGGCATTTGAGCCAAAAGCTCAGCCCGCACCCCGACGCCACTCAAATAAAAATGTCAAGGCACGGGGAAACACGCTAGACCTGCGAGACGTATTGGAGGACAAAGCAAAACACGCAAGATCGATCTACGGATCACGAGGGCGCGCCACCATGCGGGATGATAACCGTCACGTTGGATACAGTAAAAGTAAATCCGGCCGGGCTGAACACAGCGGACAAGACTTATTTGAGCCGCGTCGCGACATAGCCCAGTATAGAGGCGCCGCACACCCCCTATGCTTCACAGATAAAGTAATGGATAACCAAATCCCAGAGGGTTTCAAACCCGTAAATATAGAATCATATGACAGCACAACAGATCCTGCGGTATGGATCGAGGACTTCCTCCTACACATCCACATGGCCCGCGGTGACGATCTACACGCCATCAAATACCTCCCACTCAAACTCAATGGACTAGCTCGGCATTGGCTCAACAGCCTGCCAGCAAAATCCATTGGTTGTTGGGAAGATCTGGAAGCCGCATTCCTTGACAACTTCCAGGGCACTTATGTGCGACCACCATATACCGATGACTTGAGCCACATAATTCAGCAGCCAGAGGAATCGGCCAGGCAATTTTGGACACGGTTCCTGACAAAGAAAAATCAAATCGTTGACTGTCCGGATGCAGAGGCCCTAATAGCTTTTAAGCACAACATCCGCGGTGAGTGGCTCGCCCGGCACCTTGGCCAGGAAAAGCCGAAATCTATGGCAGCCCTCACGACACTCATGACCCGCTTTTGCGCGGGAGAAGACAGTTGGCTGGCTCACAGTAATAACATATCAAAGAACCACGGTACTTCAGATACCAAGGATAACAATGGCAGGTCACGTCGCAACAAACATAAGCGCAACGTCAATAGCGACAATACCGAAGATACGACAGTCAATGTCGGATTCAGAGGCTCTAAACCCGGTCAGCGGAAAAAGCCATTCAAAAGAAGCACTCTGGGCCCATCCAGTTTGGACCGTATACTCGATCGCTCGTGCCAAATACATGGCACCCCCGACAAACTAGCCAATCACACCAACAGGGAACGTTGGGTGTTCAAGCAGACCGGCAAGTTAAGTGCCGAAGACAAATATAAGGGGCTACATAGCGATGACGAGGAGGAGCCCCGGCCGCCGAACATCGGAGGACAGAAGAGGTTCCCCCCACAAGTGCAGACGGTGAACATGATATACGCAACCCACATCCCCAAGAGGGAGCGGAAGCGTGCGCTAAGGGACGTATATGCGTTGGAGCCAGTCGCCCCAAAGTTCAACCCATGGTCCTCCTGTTCGATCACCTTCGATCGCAGGGACCACCCCACTAGTATCCGTCATGGCGGATTCGCTGCACTGGTCCTAGACCCAATCATCGACGGATTTCACCTCACTCGAGTCCTTATGGACGGTGGCAGCAGCCTGAACCTGCTTTATCAGGACACAGTGCGTAAAATGGGTATAGACCCCTCAAGGATCAAACCCACAAGAACGACCTTTAAAGGCGTCATACCAGGTGTAGAGGCCCATTACACAGGCTCAGTCACACTGGAAGTGGTCTTCGGATCCCCGGATAACTTCCGAAGCGAGGAGTTAATCTTTGATATAGTCTCATTCCGCAGTGGCTATCATGCACTGCTCGGGCGAACCGCATTCGCGAGATTCAACGCAGTACCGCACTATGCATATCTCAAGCTCAAGATGCCAGGACCTCGGGGGGTCATCACAGTCAATGGAAACACAGAGCGCTCTCTTTGCACGGAGGAGCACACTGCGGCCCTCGCAGCAGAAGCACAAAGCGGCCTCTTAGGGCAATCCACCAGTTCGGCGATTAAAGACCCGGACACCTTCAAGCGCGCCCGGGGTAATCGGCAACAAGACCGCCTGGCACGTTCCAAGCTCGCATAGCAATGCGGCCCCCACCCCAGTACCAGCCAAATGGCGAAATCCATGCCACGCATATATAATTATGCATTGAAAATACCATTGGCACAGGTGGGGAGGGGGCACGACTACGGCACGCCCCAAGACGCGGCTCAACCGCACTAGGGGCTTCTCGCTTTGTTATTTTTCTCTCTTTCAGGACTTTAATCTCTGGAAACCCTGTCCGGCAGTATGATTGCCGAACACATGATGCAACAACCAAGGAGACAGAAAGCTACGTCGCACCATGGAACTACCAGGTGGTCTGTGATAACGAGTGAAATACTTGCTTTAAATATCATTCCTCAGCTTGCCCTTGGAGGGGACATGTCAAATAGTCCTACTTTTTGCTTATCGCACTACTTGTATCATTCTGCTTCGACGCACCTTATTGAATAAACAATGCATAGCACTAGACTATTATCGCATTCTCTATTCTTCTTTATATATATATATGTTCATTCATGACATTCAGCACCCGTACACTCTGGTACGGCCAATACGCCAGGGGCTTAAGCATACCCCATAATACGGCGTGAGAAGTCCGAACACTTTCGACAGTGCGGCACCCCGAACTTATAGCATTATATGCATCAGCTCCGAATCATGTCTTGGGTCAATAGTTGGGTTTGCCCGGCTCCCATGTTTTGGTACCTTACGTTCCGCTATATCGGCTAAGGTAGCACTGGGAGAACTACTGCGATTGTGCCCCGGTTCAGCTGGGCTAAGCACCTCAGTAGAGAAAGCTAAAACTGACTGTCATGATAAGGCGAGAGCTGGTCGCTGTTCGAGAGGTCTCGAGTCCCTAAAGACTTATGCCGCTTAGAGCGAGGAGTCGGCTTTGTCCGGCTTAAGGCGTGTATAGCGCCCCGAATTCGGCCTTCCGAATACTAGGGGCTTCGCCAAAATTTAAAATTATAGAATTCTATGGCTAAGTGAGAGTGATAAAGCATTATAGTCCGATTGCCTTGTTCGTTGTGCTGAGCACCTCCCTCGAAGGACCCAACAATGGGAAAAAGAGTGCTCAGGTTTATCCCGAACACCCCAGCACTCGTGGCATGGGGGCAGAAGCCGATGACTGGCCATCTCTCAGATTTGATAAACAACTGCACATAAGGTAATATTTTAAATTCAAATAAGTGTTGCATAGAGCATATGAACAAGTTTTCATAATACAGGATCACCTGAGCAAGTTTATTCAAAAATTACATCCTTCGCACACTCGTCCGCCACAAGACGGGCACCCTTCAGGACACCCTCATAATACATCTCAGGGTGGCGATGCTCCTTGCCCTGCGGCGGCCCCTCCTTCACCAGCTTCTCGGCGTCCATCTTGGCCCAGTGCACCTTTGCACGGGCAAAGGCCCGGCGTGCACCTTCGATGCAGACGGACCGCTTTATGGCCTCCAGCCGTGGGCAGGCATCCACAAGCCGCCTCACCAGGCCAAAGTAGCTGATGGGAAGGGAGTCGCCAGGCCACATCCAGACTATAAGGCCCCTCATGGCCTGTTCGGCCACCTTGTGCAGCTCGACCAATTGCTTCAGCTGGTCGCTCATAGGCATCGGATGTTCGGTCCCAGTATACTGAGACCAGAACAGCTTCTCCGTCGAGCTTCCCTCCTCGGCCTGGTAAAATTTCGCGGCATCCGACATGCTGCGGGGCAAATCTGCTAATGCTCCTGGAGAGCTCCGGACTCGGGTAAGTAACAAGTAATTTACTTTCACATGCTCGCTTTGCATATTGAATGCCTTACCCGTCGCTATCCTCCTCATCGCCTCAATCTCCTGGAGGGCCTTTTGGGCTTCGGCCTTGGCACGCTTTGTGCTCTCGAGGGTCGCGGCAAGCTCGGACTCTCGCATCTTCGAGTCAAGCTCCAAAGCCCCGTGCTTCTTCACGAGGGCCTGGAGCTCTTGCTGCACCTCGCCTACCCGTGCCTCTTGCTTTTCCCGCTCGGTGCGCTCCTTGGCTGCTTTGTTTTCGGCCTCGTACATCGCTTGCTTCAGGGTCGCCACTTCGGTCGTGGCCCCTGGCACATTCATGATGATCCTGTCATTTCGCAACCACATTTTATTTTATATATAGACAAGGTATTACTTGCCTTTGTTCTCCTCGAGCTGCCTCTTGGCAAGGCCGAGCTCTTTCTCGGACCCCTCGAGGTCCTGCTTCAGTGCGGCGACCTCCGCAGTCAGTGCGGCAGAGGTCAGCAGCGAAGCCTGCATACGCATACAAACATACTTATATTAGACTCCTACAGATATTATTCGATCCTCTATTCAGCTTTTCTTTGTGAACACCAAACAGAGCATCAGGGGCTACTGTCTATGCGGTAACATTTTTCCTATATTTTAAATACTTACCTCAAAGCCTGTTAGAAGGCTGGTATAGGCTTCAGTCAGTCCACTCTTGGCGGACTGAACCTTCTTGATCACCGCACTCATAATAGTGCGGTGCTCTTCATCGATGGAAGCGCCGCAAAGCGCTCCCAACAGTTCGTCTGGTGCCTCTGGATGGACAGAGGTCACCGGCACGGACGGCTTGCCCCTCTTGGAAGGGGGCCGCCTGCCCGAGTCCGGAACCACTGGAGGTTCCGGTGCAGTGTCCGGCTGCGGGCCAAACTTGGAGCCCCTAGGAGCCTTGCTCCCTTTGCTCCTGGAGTCCGGAAGGTCTCCTTGAGGCGCCTCCAGGACTGTCTCCCCCCGGCACGGTGCCCCTTGAGGCAGTACATCGGCATTGTCCATAGGGCCAGGAGAGGTGGTGGTTGGAAGTGTATCACTATCCATGTCCGACGAGTCCAAAGAACCGTCTGACGATGATACGTCGATACGGGCTTGGGGCGGACTGCATAATCATATTCGACGTTAGGAGAAGCAGTGCAACAAAAGTATGCTATGAGTTACTCTGGCATCCAAATACTTACGACTTCGCTAGGGGCTTGGCCCTGAGCAGCCACTCGTCTTCGCCGTCGGCGGCGGTGGTGGAATAGTCCAGAAGGAGAGTCCTTCCCTTCTTGGACCCTTCGGCCTCCCCGGTTGGGGCGGCCTTCCTTTTCTTGTCTCCCCCGACTGGAGGGGGAGTCTTTGTCTTCCTTCTCCTTGTTTTCATGGGAGGAGTGCGTCTCGGAGTTATCGAACGATGAGTCTGATACCACCTAGCATCGGGAACTATTTCGGGTTCCCTTGGCCTTCTTCTTGGTCTTATCCGGCACCTCGTAAGGAGCCAGAGTCTGCATCTCCATCAGGAGAGCGTCCGCAGGGTCTTCGGGCGGAGGGGCCGGACAGTTGATCTGCTCCGATGTCTCCACCCAGTCCTGTCAAAGGCATGGGAGCTCAGACCCCGCACATGGTTAAGCTATGGGAAATAGACACCCTACCAGATGTACAGAACTTACCGGATTCGCAGAACGCTTCGCGCTTAGCTCGCGGTCCTCGGTAAGAGAAGGAGGGACCTCGGCGCCCTTGAACAACACCCTCCAGACATCTTTATGCGTCGTGTCGAAGAGCTCGCTTAGAGTCTGGTGCTGGGCCGGGTCGAACTCTCATAAGTTGACATCTCATTGTTGACACGGGAGGATCCGGCGGAAGAGCATGACCTGGACTATGTTGACAAGCTTAAGTTTCTTGCATGTCATGTTCCGGATACACTTCTGGAGTCCGTCCAGCTCCACCGATGAACCCCAGGACATGCCCTTCTCCTTCCAGGAAGTGAGCCACGTGGGGATTCCGGATCGAAACTCGGGGGCCGCCACCCAGTTGGTGTCGCACGGCTCGGTGATGTAGAACCACCCCGATTGCCACCCCTTTATGGTCTCCACGAAGGAGCCCTCGAGCAATATAACGTTGGGCATTTTGCCCACCATGGCTCCGCCGCATTCCGCTTGTTGGCCGCCTACTACCTTTGGCTTGATATTGAAGGTCTTCAGCCATAGGCCGAAGTGGGGCCGGATGCGGAGAAAAGCCTCGCACACGACGATGAACGCCAAGATGTTGAGGATGAAATTCGGGGCCAAATCATGAAAGTCCATCCCATAATAGAACATGAGGCCGCGGACGAATGGATGGAGGGGAAACCCCAGTCCGCGGACGAAGTGGGGGAGGAAAACCACCCTTTCGTGAGGTTCCGGGGTAGGGACGACCTGCCCCGCGACTAGCAGCTGGTGCGCGATATCCGCGGCTAAGTATCCGGCTCCATGTAGCTTTTTGATGTGTCCCTCCGTGACGGAGGAGGCCATCCACTTGCCTCCCGCTCCGGACATGTTTGGAGAGAGTTGAGGAGAAGGATGCGGACTTGGGCGCTGGAGCTCAAGTGCGCGAGAATGATGAGCAAGGAGGAAGAAGGCGTGGGTAAAAAAAGGTGAGATCTTATCCCTTTATAAGGGCGGACTAAACTATGCGCCCCACTAGCCTGGTAAAACTTGCTTATCCCCCAAGCGCCGTAATTGATGGCGCGGTTGGGTTACCCATGTCTGTATTGATGAGAATCCCGTAATAAGGAGAACATGATCTCTGCTTTGACAAGACGTGTCAAGAAACCGCCTCGCGTTATGTGCGGGGCTGGTTAAAGAAAAACGGTTCGAACAATTACCGGGCCATGGCATGATGTCATGCTGCCAAACCATGTCAGCAGATTAGATTTGTGGTAATATTATTCTCTCTACGGTGGTATGTGGAACTTATTTTGCAGGGTCGGACACTATCCTTGTATTCAAACTCTTCTGTGGTGTATTCGAAGGAGGAACCCGCCTTGCAATGCCGAAGACAACACTGCGCGCCGGACTCATCATCATTGAAGCCTGGTTCAGGGGCTGTTGAGGGAGTCCTGGATTAGGGGGTATCCGGAGAGCCGAATTATATCCTTTGGCCGGACTGTTGGACTATGAAGATACAAGATTGAAGACTTCGTCCTGTATCCGGATGGGACTCTACTTGGTGTGGAAGGAAAGCTAGGCAATACGGATATGTATATCTCCTCCTTTGTAACCGACCTTGTGTAACCCTAGCCCCCTCCGATGTCTATATAAACCGGAGGGTTTTAGTCTGCAGGACAACATACAATCATACCATAGGCTAGCTTCTAGGGTTTAGCCTCTCCGATCTCGTGGTAGATCAACTCTTGTACTACTCATATTATCAAGAATAATCAAGCAGGACATAGGGTTTTACCTCCATCAAGAGGGCCCGAACCTGGGTAAAACATCGTGTCCCCTGCCTCTTGTTACCATCCGCCTTAGACGCACAGTTTGGGACCCCCTACCCGAGATCCACCGGTTTTGACACCGACACCAGTCCCATGCTTTATGCAAACTAAATCAAAATAATTGCAAAACAAAACTCCCCCTGGGACTGTTGTTAGTTGGAGGCACTCGTTGTTTCGAGCAAGCCATGGATTTATGTTTGTTGGTGGAGGGGAGTATAAACTTTACCATTCTGTTTGGGAACCGCCTATAATGTGTGTAGCATGGAAGATATCACCATCTCTTGGTTGTTATGTTGACAATGAAAGTATACCACTCAAAATATTATTCACCTCTATTTCAAAACCGAGCTCTGGCACCTCTACAAATCCCTGCTTCCCTCTGCGAAGGGCCTATCTATTTACTTTTATGTTGAGTCATCACCCTCTTATTAAAAGCACTAGCTGGAGAGCACAACTGCCATTTGCATTCATTACTATTAATTTATATTGGGTGTGACTACGATTGGATCTCTTTTACCATGAATTGCAATGTCTAGTCAGCCCTTGATCTTTAGAGGTGCTCTGCATTTATGTTTTGCGGTCTCAGAAAGGGCTAGCGAGATACCATCTTGTTATATCATATTATGACTGTTTCAAGAAAGTGTTGTCATCCAAGATTTATTATTATGGCTTGCTAGTTGATTATGCTATTGATATGGGTAATCATGAGACCTGAGAATTATTGCAAATATGGTTAGTTATAATCTTTGCTGAAAACTTGAATGCTAGCTTGACATATTTACAACAACAAGAGCAAACAGAGTTTGTAAAAAAAATTCTTTATTTCTTTCAGTTTGTCAACTGAATTGCTTGAGGACAACCAATGGTTTAAGCTTGGGGGAGTTGATATGTCTCCGTCGTATCTACTTTTCCAAACACTTTTGCCCTTGTTTTGGACTCTAACTTGTATGATTTGAATGGAACTAACCCGGACTGACATTGTTTTCATCAGAACTGCCATGATGTTGTTTTATGTGCAGAAAACAAAAGTTCTCGAAATGACCTGAAACTCCACGGATTATCTTACAATAAATAATAAAAAATCCTCGCCAAAGATGAAGACCACGGGGCCCACACCCTTTCCATGAGGGTGGGGGGCGCGCCCCCTACCTCGTGGGCCCCCTGGAGACCTCCCGACTCCAACTCCAACTCTATATATTAGCTTTCGAGGAGGAAAAAATAGAAGAGAAGAAATCATCGCGTTTTACGATACAAAGCCGCCGCCAAGCCCTAAAACCTCTCGGGAGGGCTGATCTAGAGTCCGTTCGGGGCTCCGGAGAGGGGAATCCGTCGCCGTCGTCATCATCAACCATCCTCCATCACCAATTTCATGATGCTCACCGCCGTGCGTGAGTAATTCCATCGTAGGCTTGCTGGACGGTGATGGGTTGGATGAGATTTATCATGTAATCGAGTTGGTTTTGTTAGGGTTTGATCCCTAGTATCCACTATGTTCTGAGATTGATGTTGCTATGACTTTGCTATGCTTAATGCTTGTCACTAGGGACCGAGTGCCATGATTTCAGATCTGAACCTCTTATGTTTTCATCAATATATGAGAGTTCTTGATCCTATCTTGCAAGTCTATAGTCACCTATTATGTGTTATGATCCGTTAACCCCGAAGTGACAATAATCGGGATACTTATCGGTGATGACCGTAGTTTGAGGAGTTCATGTATTCACTATGTGTTAATGCTTTGTTCCGGTTCTCTATTAAAAGGAGGCCTTAATATCCCTTAGTTTCCATTAGGACCCCGCTGCCACGGGAGGGTAGGACAAAATATGTCATGCAAGTTCTTTTCCATAAGCACGTATGACTATATTCGGAATACATGCCTACATTATATCAATGAACTGGAGCTAGTTCTGTGTCACCTTATGTTATGACTGTTACATGATGAACCACATCCAACATAATTATCCATTGCCTACGAGCTTTCCATATACTGGTTTACGCTTATTTACTTTCCCGTTGCTATTGTTACAATCACTACATAATACCAAAAATATTACTTTGCTTTCATTACTCTTTTGTTACCGTTACCACCACTATCATATTACTTTGCTACTAAACACTTCGCTGCAGATACTAAGTTTCCAGGTGTGGTTGAGCTGATAACTCAGCTGCTAATACTTGAGAATATTCTTTGGCTCCCCTTGTGTCAAATCAATAAATTTGGGTTGAATACTCTACCCTCGAAAGCTGTTGCGATCCCCTATACTTGTGGGTTATCAGAGCTCGAGTGCGTGAGAATGGATCAGCAAGGAGGAAGAAGGCATGGGTAAAAAGGGTGAATCTTTGTCCCTTTATAAGGGCGGAAGAGGCGATACGCCTCCCCACTTACCTGGTAAAATCACTTATTCCCCGAACACCGTAATTGATGGCGCGGTTGGGTTACCCATACCCGTATTGATGAGAATCCCGTGATAAGGGGACACGATCTCTGCTTTGAGAAGACGTGTCAAGAAAACCACCTCGCGATATGTGGAGTGCTGGTTGAGAAAAACGGTTCGAATAATGACTGGGCCGCAGTATGATGTCATGTTGTCAAACGTGTCAGCAGATTAGATTTGTGGAAATATTATTCTCTCTACGGTGGTATGTGGAGCTTGTTTTGTAGAGTCGGACACTATCCTTGTGTTCAAAATCTTCTATGGAGTATTCAGAGGAAGAATCCGCCTTGCAATGCCAAAGACAAATCTGCGCGTCGGACACATCGTCATTGAAGCCTGGTTCAGGGGCTACTGAGGGAGTCCTGGATTAGGGGGTCTCCGGACAGCCGGACTATATCCTTTGGCCGGACTATTGGACCATGAAGATACAAGATTGAAGACTTCGTCCCGTGTCCGGATGGGACTCTCCTTGGCGTGGAAGGCAAGCTTGGCAATACGGATATTAGATCTCCTCCCTTGTAACCAACTCTGTGTAACCCTAGCCCCCTCCGGTGTCTATATAAACCGGAGGGTTTAGTCCATAGAACAACATACAATCATGCCATAGGCTAGCTTCTAGGGTTTAGCTTCTACGATCTCGTGGTACATCAACTCTTGTAATAGTCATATCATCAAGATCAATTAAGCACGACATAGGGTATTACCTCCATCAAGAGGGCCCGAACCTGGGTAAACATCGTGTCCCCTGCCTCCTGTTACCATCCGCCTTAGACGCATAGTTCGGGACCCCCTACCTGAGATCCGCCGGTTTTGAAACCGACAGTGGTTGTAGCACGGACTCCAAGAAAATTGGTGTCGGATGGGACTCGTGTGGGTGGCATGTGCCATACTGGAAGACATGAATGCTAGTTATGGCCCATGCCACCCCACTATATCGAGCCTATATCGAGGTGCTAGTTATGTGGAACAAACTTCCTGGAGTCCATGCTCAGCCCTCCTCTATCTCTCTTCTCAGCCAGCCAGCAGACGCGCGGAGCCCATCCTCTGTTTGCTCACATGCGGTCCCACATGTCAGTGAAAACGCAAGAGGACCCACTGAACCTGCACATCTTTCACCTCGACGTGCTGGTGATGAAAAACAAATGGAATAAAGATCTTTGGTGGCCACTTTTGGAGTTACTCAAGAGTAGTAAGATTCTATTTACAATTTAACCCAAGATGCACATCACGTGGCTTCAACTACCACTCCATTTTCTTGCATGACACAACCTGGATGCTGGATGTCCCACGTGTCAGCAAAAGGAGGAAGAACTCGACCAAATCTTCTCCACATTTAGACCGGAGGAGTAGGAAACACGACAAGCCCTGTGCCTACATCATACTACATACAAGCCCACCTCACGCAGTCATGCTATCACCATATTTCTCGGCCTCCGTGCGACACCTAGCTCTAGTTGATCTAACTAGAACTAACTATTGGTTGGCTCTATGTGATGTGGCAACTTCATACTATTATGGATGCTGGCTATACTACTACGGCACTAACACTCCAAGAAGTGAGTCGAAAACCATTTATATATCGAGTTTTTGACATGCGTATGCAAATGTACCATTCATTACATACAACAAGTCATCAACACACAACGACAACGAGGATACATGTTGGATTATAGATTAGTTCCAACAAAACATTCTAGTAAATACTAAAGTTTTCATCACACAACAAGTAACAAGCAATGAAATGAACTTCAGCTCAACCACTCCTCGGTGTTGGAAATGCTTGCTTTGAACTAGAAGATTTTCTCTAGGAAGGGCCAGCTACAGTCAATCTCGAGACCAACGCAGGACTGATCATCCAGGCTGAAGCGGCCTATTTCATGACCCATATAGTGATAGCCACGATAGGTAAGCATAGCAATGCCCGAGGTATAGATAGATTTGCTTCTCATAAATGGTAGTAATGTTGTGTCAACAGCAGCTGGATCGCCTTTCACCATGATTGGATAGTTTTATCCAAGGAAGAGCGAGTTTCCTCCAAGAGTATCAATACTAAACCAGGGAGAAGGTATTGGCACTAGCACAGTAGTATCCATCCCGAATACCCTGCAACCAATGTTGGAATAGGTCCATAGAGTGCGACCATGGGAGACAACACATGCTTCCTTAGTCACATCAGCAATGCCCTGTATACATACAAGAAGAGGTGATCCATCGGAATAAGTTGCTAGGCGCCACTAAGTACTCCTATATGGGTCCTCATGCTCATGATCATCATCATCGTCATCTCCCCCTTGGTTATAAAATTTTCAAGTATAGGTGGTGGAATGTTCACAGGACCTTGGAAACACAAGAAGGTTAATTAGTAAAGGGAAACTAGCTAACCCGCATGCATATGGATGAAACAATTATAATTATGGTGGAAGACAAATGTACCGAAAGCATCAGGGTTCCATGCAAAAATAGTGCCACGAGTGGTGGCAGCAAACACAAGACCCTTGTATTGAATTGCATCACAATACTCATCCATGTATAGAAACTGTTTTTTGAGCAATATCCATCGAGTCGAACCTTGAAGGACGTCAACAAGCTTTTTGAAGATAGCAACAACACAAGCATTCCTATAACCCCAAGAGCGGTTGTGAACTTGACAAATTGCTATCTTCTGTAGACGACAGTCACCATGATCTTAGTTGAACCTACGTAGAATATCGGTGTGCTCAACCTCTGGGCAGTCTGAGATTTTTGGAAGTGGAACCCGGTGACGAGTGTACACGATCACAAGTTCCCACTTGTAGTTGTACCCAATATAAACAACCCAATCTCCATTTGCGCCTGCCCAAGCCTTACCCTCAAGCGATGGCATCTTAACATCACACGTATCATTATCAAGTGGCACCAACTTGCACAAGGTGAGGCCTCCGCGTCCGCGCGCCAGTGAGCAGGGTCACGGTGAAGAAGATAGGGGAGATCAAACCGCTCCAGGACCCTTGGGTTCCTTGTAATTATGTTATTAGTTGAGTCAAGAATGGTCTTGAACGAACCTGCCATGCTAGCCGAGGTGATGACGTCGCACCGATTAATGAGTTCTTCCACCATGTCATCATTCAGATTGGGGCAAGAATAACGGGGTCGTTTCCGGTCTGTTCCCTCTGTGGAGAAGACAATCAAACAATGGAAGAAGGAAGGGTGAAGGCAAATGGAGGAGGGAGGAAGAGCGTGCGACAATAGTTCCAAATCGAGAGGGAAAGGCGAAGAGTCGATGGATGGTTGCCACGGTACACGAAGAGGCGCCCCGGCCTACATAGACGTCCGTTTAGAAATTGTACAAAAGGTCTCGTCGTCGTCTCACTGACATGTTAGAACGGTACCACATGTCAACGAAGAGGCTAGTGGGGAGCGGACGGTTGCCACAGAGGTCACACACTGACGACAAGGTCATCCTGTCAGACCTAGCGCCCGCGCGGGATGGCTTCCGTCCCCCACACGAGCGAAGCCACAGAGGTTTGTTTGTGGTCGTGAGTTGGAGTTGGCCTTACAAGTGGGACCGCAGTTGAGGAAATCGACTATCGGCAAACCCCCACCTCGCCCACCGCGTGATGGTTGAGTTAGATAAACGACGAGGTTGAAGAGATAGCTATAGCACGGACTCCAAGAAATATGGTGTTAGATGGAAGTCGTGCTGGTGGCGTGTGTCGTACTCCTGGACGTGAATGCTTGTTCTGGCCCATGCCACCCCAGTGTACTGTATATCAAGGATTCGAGGTGCTGGTTATGTACAGCGAACACATTAACATATGGCCCACCTTACACCGTGGCCAAATTTCCTGGAGTCTGTGCTAGGTTAAAAAGTGTTCTTTGTGAGGGTGGGTGAGGGGTCTCAAGTTTAAAACTTGTTGTATTCCGTATACGTAGATGTAGAGATAGTGCAATAGTTTTGAAAGTTTGAACCCAAAAATCATAATGCAATTTCTACTGGACTCATCCGAGGACCTAGGATGATGGGATTTGTAGCTACAGTAAAAACACCCGCCCAATGTGCGAAGCATGTGGAGCTAGTACAAATAGTAGTAGTACTATTGTTGATTGGACTCATCCGATAACCTGTTGCAATACACGTACAATTATGTATTTGGAAAATATTTTTTTGCCTCGTCGCAGCACCCACTTAGAGAAGCGACTCGAAAGCCATTCATAAATTTACTATGTCTATCACAGGCATATCATTTTATTACATACAACAGGTCATTAACCCACAACAACAACGGCGATACATTCTAGTAAATACTAAAGTTTTCATCACACAACAAATAACAAGCAATGAAATGAACTTCAGCTCAACCAATCCTCGGTGTTGGAAATGCTTGCTTTGAACTAGAAGTGATTCTCTGGGAAGGACCAGCCACTGTCGGTCTCAAGACCAACGCATGACTGATCATCCAGGCTGAAGCGGGCTATGTCAGGACCCATAGTGTGATGATAGGGAATCATATAGCAATGGCCGAGGTATAGATACATTTGCTTCTCATAAATGGTAGTAACCTTGTGTCAACAGCAGCTAGATCGCCTTTCACCATGATTGGATAGTTTTGTCCAAGGAAGAGCGAGTTCCCTCCAAGACTTTCAATACTAAACCAGGGAGAAGGTGTTGGCACTAGTACACTAGTATCCATCCCAAATATCCTGCAACGGATGTTGGAATAGGTCCGGAGAGTGCGACCATGCGAGACAACACCTGCTTCCTTAGTAACATCAGGAGTGCCCTGTATACAGACAAGAAGAGGTGATCCATCAGAACAAGTTGCCAGGCACCACTGAGTATATGGGTCCTGCTCGTCCTCATGCTCGTGATCATCAACATCGTCGTCTCCTCCTTGGTTATAAAAATTTTCAAGTATAGGTGGTGGAATGTTCACAGGACCTTGGAAACACAAGAAGGTTAATTAATTAGTAAAGGGAAACTAGCTAGCCCGCGTGCATGTGGATGAAACAATTATAATTACGGTGGAAGACAAACATACCGAAAGCATGATGATTCCATGCAAAAAAAGTGCCACGAGTGGTGGCAGCAAACACAAGACCCTCATATTGAATTGCATCACAGTACTCATCCGTGTGTAGAAATTGATTTTTCAGCAATATCCATCGAGGTGTGGAAGTAAGGAAGGTAACGAGCTTGTCGAAGATAGCAACAACTTCATAGTTCGTGTAATCCCAAGAGCGGTTGGAACTTGACAAATTGCTATCTTCCGTAGACAACAATTACCATGATCGTATTTGAACTCATGTAGATCATCTCTGTGCTCAACCTCTGGGTAGTCTGAGATTTTTGGAAGTGGAACCCAGTGATGAGTGTACACATTCACAGGTTCCCACTCGCAGTTGTACCCAATATAAACAACCCAATATTCATTTGCGCCTGCCCAGCCTTGACCTCAAGCGATGGCATCTTAACATCACGCGTATCATTATGTAGGATCTAGAAGTAGGTGTGTCTAGAAAGGGGGGGGGTTAGACACTTAGTGCTAAAGTTGCAATTTTTAATCTTTTAGGTTTGAGTGGAGTTTTAGGCACAATTTCAACATACACAATACATATCAAGCAAGCATGCAAAGAGTATATGAGCAGCAGAATGTAAAGCATGCAACTTGCAAGAAAGTAAGGGGAAGGGTTTGGAGAATTCAAACGCAATTGGAGACACGGATGTTTTTCCCGTGGTTCGGATAGGTGGTGCTATCCTACATCCACGTTGATGGAGACTTCAATCCACGAAGGGTAACGGTTGCGCGAGTCCACGGAGGGCTCCACCCACGAAGGGTCCACAAAGAAGAAACCTTGTCTATCCCACCATGGCCATCGCCCACGAAGGACTTGCCTCACTAGCGGTAGATCTTCACGAAGTAGGCGATCTCCTTGCCCTTACAAACTCCTTGGTTCAACTCCACAATCTTGTCGGAGGCTCCCAAGTGACACCTAGCCAATCTAGGAGACACCACTCTCCAAGAAGTAACAAATGGTGTGTTGATGATCAACTCCTTGCTCTTGTGCTTCAAGTGATAGTCTCCCCAACACTCAACTCTCTCTCATAGGATTTGGATCTGGTGGAAAGAAGATTTGAGTGGAAAGCAACTTGGGGAATGTTGGGGAACGTAGCAGAAATTCAAAATTTTCCTACGCGTATCACCAAGATCTATCTATGGAGAGACCAGCAACGAGTAGAAGGAGAGTGCATCTACATACCCTTGTAGATCGCTAAGCGGAAGCGTTCAAGTGAACGGGGTTGATGGAGTCGTACTCGTCGTGATTCAGATCACCGATGACCAAGTGCCGAACGGACGGCACCTCCGCGTTCAACACACGTACAGCTCGACGATGTCTCCCACGCCTTGATCCAGCAAGGAGAGAGGGAGAGGTTGAGGAAGACTCCATCCAGCAGCAGCACAACGGCGTGGTGGTGATGGAGGAGCGTGGCAATCCTGCAGGGCTTCGCCGAGCACCTACGGGAGAGGAGATGTGTCACGGGAGGGAGAGGGAGGCAACCAAAGGCCTTAGGTCTGATTGCTCCTCCTTTTCCCCACTATATATAGGGCCAAGGGAGAGGGGGGAGGCGCAGCCTTGCCCCCTCCTCCAAGGAAGGGGTGCGGCTAAGGATGGGGAGGAGTCCATCCTCCCCAAGGCACCTCGGAGGTGCCTTCCCCCTTTAGGACTCTTCCCTTTTTCCTTTATCTTGGCGCATGGGCCTCTAGGGGCTGGTGCCCTTGGCCCATGTAGGCCAAGGCGCACCCCCTACAGCCCATGTGGCCCCCCGGGGCAGGTGGCCCCACCCGGTGGGCCCCGGGGACCCTTCCGGTGGTCCCGGTACAATACCGATGACCCCGAAACTTGTCCCGATTGCCGAAACAGGACTTCCTATATATAAATCTTTACCTCCGGACCATTCCGGAACTCCTCGTGACGTCCGGGATCTCATCCGGGACTCCGAACAACATTCGGTAACCACATACAAGCTTCCTTTATAACCCTAGCGTCATCGAACCTTAAGTGTGTAGACCCTACGGGTTCGGGAGACATGCAGACATGACCGAGACGTTCTCCGGTCAATAACCAACAGCGGGATCTGGATACCCATGATGGCTCCCACATGTTCCACGATGATCTCATCGGATGAACCACGATGTCAAGGACTCAATCGATCCCGTATACAATTCCTTTGTCTATCGGTATGTTACTTGCCCGAGATTCGATCGTCGGTATCCAATACCTTGTTCAATCTCGTTACCGGCAAGTCACTTTACTCGTTCCGTAACACATCATCCCGTGATCAACTCCTTGGTCACATTGCGCATATGATGATGTCCTACCGAGTGGGCCCAGAGATACCTCTCCGTTTACACGGAGTGACAAATCCCAGTCTCGATCCGCATAAAACAATAGATACTTTCGGAGATACCTGTAGTGCACCTTTATAGTCACCCAGTTACGTTGTGACGTTTGATACACCCAAAGCACTCCTACGGTATCCAGGAGTTACACGATCTCATGGCCAAAGGAAGAGATACTTGACATTGGCAAAGCTCTAGCAAATGAACTACACGATCTTTTGTGCTAGTCTTAGGATTGGGTCTTGTCCATCACATCATTCTCCTAATGATGTGATCCCGTTATCAACGACATCCAATGTCCATAGCCAGGAAACCGTGACCATCTATTGATCAACGAGCTAGTCAACTAGAGGCTTACTAGGGACATATTGTGGTCTATGTATTCACACGTGTATTACGATTTCCGGATAATACAGTTATAGCATGAATAAAAGACAATTATCATGAACAAGGAAATATAATAATAATACTTTTATTATTGCCTCTAGGGCATATTTCCAACAGTCTCCCACTTGCACTAGAGTCAATAATCTAGTTCACATCGCCATGTGATTAACACTCACAGGTCACATCGCCATGTGACTAATACCCAAGAGTTTACTAGAGTCAGTAGTCTAGTTCACATCACTATGTGATTAACACTCAATGAGTTTTATGTTTGATCATGTTTCTTGTGAGAGAGGTTTTAGTCAACGGGTCTGAACCTTTCAGATCCGTGTGTGCTTTACAAATCTCTATGTCATCTCCTAGATGCAGCTACCACGTCCTATTTGGATCTATTCCAAATAACTGTTCTACTTGGAGCTATTCTAAATTGTTGCTCCATTATACATATCCGGTATCTCTACTCAGAGCAATCCGGATAGGTGTCAAGCTTGCATCGACGTAACCCTTTACGACGAACTCTTTTACCACCTCCATAATCGAGAAAAATTCCTTAGTCCACTAGTTACTAAGGATAACTTTGACCGTTGTCCTGTGAGCCATTCTTGGATCACTCTTGTACCCCTTGACTGACTCATGGCAAGGCACACTTCAGGTGCGGTACACAGCATAGCATACTGAAGAGCCTACATTTTAAGCATAGGGGACGACCTTCGTCCTTTCTCTCTATTCTGCCGTGGTCGAGCTTTAAGTCTTAACTTCGTACCTTACAACTCAGGCAAGAACTTCTTCTTTGACCGATCCATCTTGAATACCTTCAAGATCATGTCAAGGTATGTGCTCATTTGAAAGTACTATTAAGCGTTTTGATCTATCCTTATAGATCTTGATGCTCAATGTTCAAGTAGCTTAATCCAGGCTTTCCATTGAAAAACACTTTCAAAATAACCCTATATGCTTTCCAGAAATTCTACGTCATTTCTGATCAACAATATGTCAACAACATATACTCATCAGAAATTCTATAGTGCTCCCACTCACTTCTTTGGAAATACAAGTTTCTCATAAACTTTGTATAAATCCAAAATCTTTGATCATCTCATCAAAGCATACCTTCCAACTCCGAGATGCTCACTCCAGTCCTTAGAAGGATCGCTGGAGCTAGCATACCCTTTAGCATCCTTAGGATCGACAAAACTTTTCTGATTGTATTGCATACAACCTTTCCTTACGAAAACTGATAAGGAAACTCGTTTTGACATCCGTCTGCCAGATTTCATAAATGCAGCTAATGCTAACATGATTCCGACGGACTTAAGCATCGCTACGGATGAGAAAATCTCATCGTAGTCAACTCCTTGAACTTGTGAAGAAACTTTTCGCCACAAGTCGAGCTTCATAGATGGTGACATTACCATCCACGTCCGTCTTCTTCTTAAAGATCCATTTATCTCAATGGATTGCCAATCATCGGGTAAGTCCATCAAAGTCCATGCTTTGTTCTGATATATGGATACTATCTCGGATTTCATGGCTTCTAACCATTTGTCGGAATTTGGGCCCACCATCGCTTCTCCATAGCTCGTAGGTTCATTGTTGTCTAGCAACATGACTTTTAAGACAGGATCACCGTACCACTCCGAAGTAGTACGTGTCCTTGTCATCCTACGAGGTTTGGTAGTGACTTGATCCGAAGTTTCATGATCAATATCATAAGCTTCCACTTCAATTGGTGTAGGTGCCACAGGAACAACTTCCTGTGCCCTGTCACACACTAGTTGAAGAGACGGTTCAATAACCTCATCAAGTCTCCACCATCCTCCCACTCAATTCTTTCGAGAGAAACTTTTCCTCGAGAAAGGACCCGATTCTAGAAACAATCCATATTGCTTTCGGATCTGAATTAGGAGGTATACCCAACTGTTTTGGGTTTCCTATGAAGATGCATTTTATCCGCTTTGGGTTCGAGCTTAATCCTGAAACCTTTTTCACATAAGCGTCGCAGCCCCAAACCTTTAAGAAACGACAACTTAGGTTTCTCTAAACCATAATTCATACGGTGTCATCTCATCGGAATTACGTGGTGCCCTATTTAAAGTGAATGTGGTTGTCTCTAATGCCTAACCCATGAACAATAGTGGTAATTCGATAAGAGACATCATGGTACGCACCATATCCAATAGGGTGCAACTATGATGTTCGGACACACCATCACACTATGGTGTTCCAGGCGGTATTAATTGCGAAACAATTTCCACAATGTCTTAATTGTGTGCCAAAACTCATAACTCAGGTATTCATCTCTATGATCATATCATAGACATTTTATCCTCTTGTCACAATGATCTTTTACTTCACTCTGAAATTACTTGAACCATTCAATAATTCAGACTTGTGTTTCATCAAGTAAATATTCTCAACATCTACTCGAATCATCTGTGAAGTAAGAAATAACGATATTCACTGCATGCCTCAGCACTCATTGGACTGCAAACATCAAAATGTGTTACTTCCAACAAGTTGCTATCTTGTTCCATCTTACTGAAACCGAGGCTTTTCAGTCATCTTGCCCATGTGGTATGATTTGCATATCTCAAGTGATTCAAAATCAAGTGAGTTCAAACGGTCCATTTGCATGGAGTTTCTTCATGCATATATACCAATAGACATGGTTCGCATGTCTCAAACTTTTCAAAAATGAGTGAGTCCAAAGATCCATCAACATGGAGCTTCTTCATGCGTTTTATACCATTATGACTTACATGGCAGTGCCACAAGTAAGTGGTACTATCATTACTATCTTATATCTTTTGGCATGAAAATGTGTATCACTACGATCGAGATTCAATAAACCATTTATTTAGGTGCAAGACCATTGAAGGTATTATTCAAAAATAGAGTAACCATTATTCTCCTTAAATGAATAACCGTATTGCGATAGACATAATCCAATCATGTCTATGCTCAACGCAAACACCAATCTCGGTGGTAGAGGGAGCGTGCGATGCTTGATCATATCAACCTTGGAAACACTTCCAACATATATCGTCAGCTCACCTTTAGCTAGTCTCCATTTCATTCCGTAGCTTTTATTTCGAGTTACTAACACTTAGTAACCGAATCGGTATCTAATACCCTGGTGCTACTAGGAGTACTAGTAAAGTACACATTAACATAATGTATATCCAATATACTTCTATCGACCTTGCCAGCCTTCTCATCTACCAAGTATCTAGGGTAATCTTGCTCCAGTGGTTGTTCCCCTTATTACAGAAGCACTTAGACTCGGGTTTGGGTTCAACCTCGGGTTTCTTCATTGGTGCAGCAGCTGATTTGCCGTTTCATGAAGTATCCCTTCTTTCCCCTTGCCCTTCTTGAAACTAGTGGTTTCACCAACCATCAACAATTGATGCTCCTTCTTGATTTCTACTTTCGCGGTGTCAAACAACGCGAATATTTCAAGGATCATCATATCTATCCCTGATATGTTATAGTTCATCACGAAGCTCTAGCAGCTTGGTGGTAATGACTTCGGAGAAACTATCACTTTTTCATCTGGAAGATCAACTCCCACTTGATTCAAGTGATTGTTGTACTCAGACAATCTGAGCACAAGCTCAACGATTGAGCTTTTCTCCCTTAGTTTGCAGGCTAAGAAAATCGTCGGAGGTCTCATACCTCTTGACGTGGGCACGAGCCTGAAATCTTAATTTCAGCCCTCGAAACATCTCATATGTTCCGCGACATTTCGAAAACGTCTTTGGTGCCTATACTCTAAACCATTTAACTGAACTATCATGTAGTTATCAAAACGTGTATGTTCGATGTTCGAAACATCCACAAACGACGTTTGGGGTTCAGCACATTGAGCGGTGCATTAAGGACATGAGCTTTCTACTGATCGCATAATTGCTACTATCAACTTTCAACTATATTTTCTCTAGGAACATATCTAAACAGTAGAACTATAGCGTGAGCTACGACATAATTTGCAAAGGGTCTTTTGACTATGTTCAAGATAATTAAGTTCATCTTATGAACTCCCACTCAGATAGACATCCCTCTAGTCATCTAAGTGATTACATGATCTGAGTCAAACTAGGCCGTGTCCGATCATCACGTGAGACGGACTAGTCAACGTCGGTGAACATCTTCATGTTGATCGTATCTACTATACGACTCATGCTCGACCTTTCGGTCTCCGTGTTCCGAGGCCATGTCTGTACATGCTAGGCTCGTCAAGTTAACCCTAAGTGTTTTCGCTGTGTAAAACTGTCTTACACCCGTTGTATGTGAACGTAAGAATCTATCACACCCGATCATCACGTGGTGCTTCGAAACGACAAACTGTAGCAACGGTGCACAGTTAGGGGAGAACACTTCTTGAAATTTTAATGAGGGATCATCTTATTTACTACCGTCGTTCTGAGCAAACAAGATGCATAAACATGATAAACATCACATGCAATCAAATAGTTGTGACATGATATGGCCAATATCATATAGCTCCATTGATCTCCATCTTCGGGGCTCCATGATCATCTTGTCACCGGCATGACACCATGATCTCCATCATCATGATCTCCATCATCGTGTCTTCATGAAGTTGTCACGCCAACGACTACTTCTACTTCTATGACTAACGCGTTTAGCAATAAAGTAAAGTAGTTTACATGGCGTTCTTCAATGACACGCAGGTCATACAAAAAATAAAGACAACTCCTATGGCTCCTGCCGGTTGTCATACTCATCGACATGCAAGTCGTGAATCCTATTACAAGAACATGATCAATCTCATACATCACATATCATTCATCACATTCTTCTGGCCATATCACATCACATAGCATACCCTGCAAAAACAAGTTAGACGTCCTCTAATTGTTGTTGCATGTTTTACGTGGCTGCTATGGGTTTCTAGCAAGAACGTTTCTTACCTACGCATGAACCACAACGTGATATGCCAATTGCTATTTACCCTTCATAAGGACCCTTTTCATCGAATCCAATCCGACTAAAGTGGGAGAGACAGACACCCGCCAGCCACCTTATGCAACTAGTGCATGTTTGTCGGTGGAACCGGTCTCACGTAAGCGTACGTGTAAGGTTGGTCCGGGCCGCTTCATCCCACGATGCCGCCGAATCAAGATAAGACTAGTAACGGCAAGCATATTGAACAATATCGACGCCCACAACTACTTTGTGTTCTACTCGTGCAAAGAATCTACGCAATAGACCTAGCTCATGATGCCACTGTTGGGGAACGTAGCAGAAATTCAAAATTTTCCTACGCGTATCACCAAGATCTATCTATGGAGAGACCAGCAACGAGTAGAAGGAGAGTGCATCTACATACCCTTGTAGATCGCTAAGCGGAAGCGTTCAAGTGAACGGGGTTGATGGAGTCGTACTCGTCGTGATTCAGATCACCGATGACCAAGTGCCGAACGGACGGCACCTCCGCGTTCAACACACGTACAGCTCGACGATGTCTCCCACGCCTTGATCCAGCAAGGAGAGAGGGAGAGGTTGAGGAAGACTCCATCCAGCAGCAGCACAACGGCGTGGTGGTGATGGAGGAGCGTGGCAATCCTGCAGGGCTTCGCCGAGCACCTACGGGAGAGGAGATGTGTCACGGGAGGGAGAGGGAGGCAACCAAAGGCCTTAGGTCTGATTGCTCCTCCTTTTCCCCACTATATATAGGGCCAAGGGAGAGGGGGGAGGCGCAGCCTTGCCCCCTCCTCCAAGGAAGGGGTGCGGCTAAGGATGGGGAGGAGTCCATCCTCCCCAAGGCACCTCGGAGGTGCCTTCCCCCTTTAGGACTCTTCCCTTTTTCCTTTATCTTGGCGCATGGGCCTCTAGGGGCTGGTGCCCTTGGCCCATGTAGGCCAAGGCGCACCCCCTACAGCCCATGTGGCCCCCCGGGGCAGGTGGCCCCACCCGGTGGGCCCCCGGGACCCTTCCGGTGGTCCCGGTACAATACCGATGACCCCGAAACTTGTCCCGATTGCCGAAACAGGACTTCCTATATATAAATCTTTACCTCCGGACCATTCCGGAACTCCTCGTGACGTCCGGGATCTCATCCGGGACTCCGAACAACATTCGGTAACCACATACAAGCTTCCTTTATAACCCTAGCGTCATCGAACCTTAAGTGTGTAGACCCTACGGGTTCGGGAGACATGCAGACATGACCGAGACGTTCTCCGGTCAATAACCAACAGCGGGATCTGGATACCCATGATGGCTCCCACATGTTCCACGATGATCTCATCGGATGAACCACGATGTCAAGGACTCAATCGATCCCGTATACAATTCCGTTTGTCTATCGGTATGTTACTTGCCCGAGATTCGATCGTCGGTATCCAATACCTTGTTCAATCTCGTTACCGGCAAGTCACTTTACTCGTTCCGTAACACATCATCCCGTGATCAACTCCTTGGTCACATTGCGCATATGATGATGTCCTACCGAGTGGGCCCAGAGATACCTCTCCGTTTACACGGAGTGACAAATCCCAGTCTCGATCCGCATAAAACAATAGATACTTTCGGAGATACCTGTAGTGCACCTTTATAGTCACCCAGTTACGTTGTGACGTTTGATACACCCAAAGCACTCCTACGGTATCCAGGAGTTACACGATCTCATGGTCAAAGGAAGAGATACTTGACATTGGCAAAGCTCTAGCAAATGAACTACACGATCTTTTGTGCTAGTCTTAGGATTGGGTCTTGTCCATCACATCATTCTCCTAATGATGTGATCCCGTTATCAACACATCCAATGTCCATAGCCAGGAAACCGTGACCATCTATTGATCAACGAGCTAGTCAACTAGAGGCTTACTAGGGACATATTGTGGTCTATGTATTCACACGTGTATTACGATTTCCGGATAATACAGTTATAGCATGAATAAAAGACAATTATCATGAACAAGGAAATATAATAATAATACTTTTATTATTGCCTCTAGGGCATATTTCCAACAGGGAAGGCTAGAGATCAAGATTCATGTGGTAGGAATGGAATATCTTGGCCTCAACACATGAGTAGGTAGTTCTCTCTCAGAACATATGAGTTGGAAGTGTGGATGTGTTCTGATGGCTCTCTCCACGAATGAAGAGGAGGTGGAAGGGTATATATAGCCTCCACACAAAATCCAACCGTTACACACAATTTACCAATCTCGGTGGGACCGAATCAACAAACTCGGTCGGACCGAAAAGGTAAACCTAGTGACCGTTAGAGATTTTCGGTGGGACCGACTGGATCAACTCGGTGGGATCGATGTGCTAGGGTTAGGGTAAATCCAAACTCGGTGGGACCGATTTGGGTAATAAGTGAAACAGAGAGTTGGCCAAGCAAACTCGGTGGGGCCGATTGCATATCTCGGTGGGACCGAAAATATTGTAGTAGGTAACAGAGAGTTTGCAAGCCCATCTCGGTGAGACCGATATCCCATCGATGAGGCCGAACTGATTAGGGTTTCTGGCAGTGGCTATGACAAGTGAAACTCGGTGGCGCCGGATAGAAAGAATCGGTAGATCCGAGTTTGGCTTTGGGTTTAGGTCATATGAGGAAGTGGGAAAGTACCTGAGGGTTTTGGAGCGTATCATTAAGCACATGAAGCAAGAGGCTCATTAAGCAACACCTCATCCCTCCTTGATAGTATTGGCTTTTCCTATGGACTCAATGTGATCTTGGATCACTAGAATGTAAAATGAAGAGTCTTGAGCTTTAAGCTTTAGCCAATCCTTTGTCCTTAGCATCTTGGAGGACTTCCCACAACCTTTAGTCCATGCCACTCCAGTGTTGAACTTATCTGAAACATACTAGATAGAAATGTTAGTCCAACAAGAGATATGTTGTCATCAATTATCAAAACCACCTAGGGAGCACTTGTGCTTTCAATCTCCCCCTTTTTGGTAATTGATGGCAACATACATCAAAGCTTTAGATCAAGATATATAGAACATCAAGTAAAGCTTTGGAAGGACATGTAACAAGCATAGGCTCCCCCTACATGTATGCACTCATGTAAATATGAAATATAGAGGCATGTGAGAGCATAATCATGACATAGTAGGCAATGTGTTACATGTATCTTGGCCATATGCATCAGAGCAAAAGATTGTCAAGGAAAATACCTTCATGCTCATGAGTCCTTCTTGCAAACAGTATGTACATAAGCAAGAATTCCTCATACTCATGATTTTGATGCACACACTTACCTTGTAGTCTTTGGTTGGCTTAGGATGGAATGAACCTGCACAAACAAAGTTAGATAACACAGGTACATCCACTAGTCAGAGCAAACAAAAGAAACCACAAGAATACCAAGACTGGGATGACATGTAGAGAGTGAGTACAAGGTACCACATTGGATTCAACATGTCCCCAAGAGTAAATATATGCAATGAATTTGACTGATTTCTTTCCCTTAGGTGTCTTGCTCCCCCTGAATCTTTCATGGGATATTGGGAGAAGATAGGGAACAGAAAATCAGAGCTGAAAGATACAAATGGATAGAACTTAATGCAAATAAGCACATATGAACATGTCTTTCCCCCAAAAAGACATGTGACATCTCTCCTCTTGAACATCAAGCATCTGGGACATCTGGGATCCTTGAGTAATCTCTTTCTCCCCCTTAATACTTTCTCTCTTGTAGGTTTGGTCCTTGAGACTTTCTCTCTCCCTTGAGCTTTGATGTGATCTCTCTCTCTCCCCCTTTGACATCAATTTCCAAGAAGGTCTTTCTGGAATCCGTCGCATAGGTTTGGTCCTTGAGACTCAGCACAAAGCAATAGATAAAACTGTGATGCTTGTAGAGGACAAGATTCATTGAGTAGAGCTGGATCAGAAGAAATAAAGAACAAGTGGCAAACTGTTTTTCCTGTTGCGAAGTCGGTGGCACCGAGTGGCATGTTTCGGTGGTACCGAAAAGATTCGGTTGGACCGAAAATTACAAGTCGGTGAAACCGTGTTCACACAGAGAAAAACACTTGTCACCTCAGCTCACTAGACATGTAGGATCGCACAAAGATTTGCAATGAATTACCTTAAGGATTTACAAGGAATAGGATGCAGAAAATGCAGAACAAAAACAAAAAGAAATTGAAGGAACTAGATGAAGTTGAAAAAGAGAAAGAAAATAAACATGCATGAGACAAATGCAATAACACAAAAAGAACACAAGAGAACTTCATCTAGAGTTGGGCGGTGACATAGTCACCTATGTTAGAGTATATTGACTTAGGAGTCAAGTGAGAACACTTGATCATAGGTCATACTCATCATTTAAGCTCAAAATGGGGTTACCATTTTTCGTTTAAGCATCTTGGTGTATTCACATCTTGTTGAGTTGCTTTGACTCATGTCTTGGAGTAAAGCTTCTCTAAGATGGAATAACATACCTTGGGTAGTGGTGTGGTTCTTGCGCATGTAGTTGAACTTGTGTGGGTGCTCAAGGTTGATGTAGCTCATCAAGAGTTGGGAGCACCACTTGGAGTTTGAGTTCATCTACCTACATGGGTTAGTGCTTTGCAAGGAAGAGCACTTGTGTATCCAAAAATGACAATCATGAAGCTCAACATAGAATTTGTCAAAGGATATGTTTGAATGGTTTTGTGCTTCCTTGTCTTCAACCACCATTGTGTAGAGACTTGGTGATGTAGAGATTGCTCAAGATGTGAGTGAGTCGCAATCTCATGGAATTAGATTCAACCAAGCACCTACATGGGTTAGACAACATGCAAGGTACAAATATATCCAAGACATAAGATAGTCATCATAAGAGATATATCATGGATTAGTCATAAGCTCATGTCTTGCATGTATCCAATGGAGTTTCTACTCCAAGTTCGAAGCATCAATGATGTTCAATTCTCCTCTCAACCTGCAAAACACTTTCTCATCAAGTGGTTTAGTAAATATATCCGCTAATTGCTTATCGGTGCGAACATGTTTAAGATCAATGTCACCCTTGGCAACATGATCTCGAATGAAATGATGACGAACTTCAATATGCTTAGTTCGAGAATGTTGTACAGGATTATGACCAATTTTGATAGCACTTTCATTGTCACAAAGCAGTGGAACATGTTTCACATAGATCCCATAATCTTTAAGAGTTTGGGTCATCCAAAGTAATTGAGCACAACATGAACCAGCGGCAATGTATTCCGCTTCGGCGGTGGATAAGGATACAGAGTTTTGTTTCTTGGAAGACCAAGACACAAGAGATCTACCAAGAAATTGACAAGTACCCGAAGTTGACTTTCTATCAACCTTGTCTCCGGCATAATCCGAGTCGGAATAGCCAACAAGATCAAAAGAAGATCTCTTAGGATACCAAATGCCAAAGTTTGGTGTATGAATTAAGTATCTTACTATCCTTTTCACGGCCTTAAGATGACATTCTTTAGGAGCAGCTTGATATCGTGCACACATGCACACACTTAGCATAATATCGTGACGTGAAGCACATAGATATAGCAATGAACCAATCATAGAGCGATAAACCTTTTGATCAATCGGTTCACCATCTTTGGTCAAATCATTATGTCCACTAGTAGGCATGGGTGTAGACATACCTTTGCATTCTTGCATATTGAACTTCTTGAATAAGTCCTTGGTGTACTTCGTTTGAGAGACAAATGTACCTTCCTTAGTTTGCTTGATTTGCAAACCGAGAAAGAATTTGAGTTCACTCATCATAGACATCTCAAACTTCTCTGACATTAGCTTTCCAAACTTTTCACTAAAGAGAGGGTTAGTTGAACCAAATACGATAGCATCAACATAAATTTGGCATACAAATAGTTCTCCATTAACCCTTTTAGTAAAAAGAGTAGAATCAATTTTACCAATTTCAAAACCACTTGCAATAAGGAACTTGGTCAAGCATTTATACCATGCTCTAGGAGCTTGTTTAAGACCATAAAGAGCTTTGTGAAGTTTGTAAACATGATTTGGTTTCTTAGGATTGATAAAGCCGGGAGGTTGTTTGACATAAACTTCCTCCTCTATTTCACCATTTAGAAAAGCACTTTTAATGTCCATTTGGTATAAGGTGATGTTATGGTGATTAGCATAGGCAAGTAAGATGCGAATGGACTCAAGTCTAGCAACGGGAGCATATGTCTCACCATAGTCCATACCTTCGACTTGTGTGTACCCTTGGGCGACGAGATGTGCTTTGTTGCGAACCACTTGTCCATCTTCATCTTGCTTGTTGCGAAACACCCATTTGGTACCAATGATGTTGTGGTTGTTGTCGGGCTTCTCAACCGATGTCCAAACTTGGTTTCTCTCAAAATTGTGTAGCTCTTCATGCATAGCGTTTATCCAATCCGGATCTTCCAATGCTTCTTCAACCTTCATAGGTTCAGTGCTAGAGATGAATGAATAGTTTTCACAAAAGTTAGCTAAACGAGTCTTTGAGCGAGTGATTCTCCTGGTTTGTATACCATTGAAGATTTGCTCGACGCGATGATCTTTGGCAATTCTTGCTCGAACTCGTGAGAGCTTTTGCTTGGGTCTTTGTTGAACATCTTCTTCATCTTGTTCTTCTTCTTGGCCTTCTTCATTGTTGACATTGTGGTTCTCTTGTCGTGGTGGAGAGGGAGGTTGTTGATGTTCGTCTTGATGCATTTCCTTGTCTTCTTCATCTTGGTGTGTCCCGCTTGTGGATGCTTCCGTATCAATTCTTGGTTCACCTTGTCGTGAAGTAGAAGCTTCCACTTGGACAGATAAAGTACTCTCCTTCACCTCCGTTGGACGAACTTTGCCTATGGACAAGTCTTGGATTGCTTCTGAAGGGTCTTTGTCTCCTACATCAATTGGCAATTGCTCTACTTGCGAGCCATTAGATTCATCAAACTTCACATCTACCGTCTCTTCAACCTTTTGGGTGAAATTGTTGTAGACACGGTAAGTGTGAGAGTTTGATCCATAACCGAGTAGGAAACCTTCATGAGACTTAGGAGCAAACTTTGAGCGATGATGCTTATCAAGAATGTAGCACTTTGAGCCGAATACTCGAAAGTATCCAACTTGGGGTTTGTTACCGGTGAGGAGCTCGTATGCTGTCTTGCTGAGTAGCTTGTGAAGATACAAGCGATTTGTTGCGTGACAAGCTGTCGCAACCGCTTCTGCCAAAAGTGCTTCGGCGTCTTGTATTCATCAAGCATCGTTCTTGCCATTTCGATGAGCGTCCGGTTCTTCCTCTCAACAAGTCCATTTTGTTGAGGTGTGTACGTAGCCGAGAACTCGTGTGAAATCCCTTCTTCGTCAAGAAAGGTGTCCACATTTTCGTTCTTGAACTCCGTTCCATTGTCACTCCGAACCTTCTTGATCTTCACGTCAAACTGATTTTGGGCCTTCCTAGCGAAGTTTTTGAAGATCTCTTGGACCTGCGACTTGTCATTAAGAAAGAACACCCACGTAAATCTTGAAAAATCATCAACTATAACTAGACCAAAATAATTTCCACCGAGACTCTTGTAGGCGTTGGGACCAAAGAGATGCATATGAAGTAGCTCGAGTGGCCTCCTTGTGGTCGTGATGTTCTTCACGGGATGCCTTCCTCCAACATGTTTACCTGCTTGACAAGCACTGCAGAGTCTATCCTTATCAAATATGACATCGTTAACTCCAAGGATATGATTTCCTTTAATAAGCTTGTCAAGGTTTCTCATGCCAACGTGTCCTAGTCGTCTATGCCACAACCAACCTTTTGAGGATTTAGCAATAAAGCAAGTTTTAGGTTGTGCCTTTTTAGAGAAATCGACAATGTAAAGATCACCTCTACGCATACTGGTAAAGACCATTTTATGATTGTCTCGACGAAATACTTGGCAATCTACCTTAGTAAATAGGACATTCAAACCGAAATCAGCAAGTCTAGATACTGAAAGTAAGTTGTAGCTGAGAGATTCAACGAGCATGACATTTTGAATGGAACTATCATGTGAGATGGCCACCTTACCAAGGCCAACCACTTTACCCTTTGAATTATCACCAAAGGTGACATATTTTCGAGGGCCGTCATTTTCAGCAAGCTCACGGAACATCTCTTCATCTCCGGTCATATGATCAGTACATCCACTATCAAGAACCCATTCCTTTCCTCCTGACGCATATCCCCGAAGATTCGTCGTAAGACCAAAGTGTCTCATTGCATCATCAAGATCGAAGTCACTATCATCATCATCATCATAGTATCCATGTTCACCATGATCTTGTGACTCATCATTTCCTAGAGAGGGTAATTCATTAGATAAATGATCATCAAAGTGGTCACTTTTATGAATTCTTATAGCTTCAGATATAATATCACTAATGATTCCAACATCTCCTTTAGCTCGCTTGAGATTGGCAAGCTCAAATAGACAATCACCAAAACTAGGATCACTAGAGTTCATCTTACTCAAGGCAATAGATTTATGGAGAATTTCATCCAAAATTTTCAAGGAATGGTCGGGAAATCGTTCCTCAAGAAATTTCCATATAGTATAGGCACAATTAAGAGTAGGCAAACTAGCAATCAAATTTTTGGGCAATCCTCTAATGATGAGCTCAATAGTTCTAAGATTGCGAATCATGTCAATATCTTCATCTAGGGTAGGATGCAAAGGGATCAATATGAGGTGCACAAGGGCTAGCAATATACTTGTTCAAATGATATTGATTGAAGATTACAAGCATCTCATTTTTCCACTCATGAAAATATTCTCCATCAAGAATAGGCACTCTATGTCTAAGACTCCCTAAAGTAGACACATCCATCTTCCTCCAATGGTGATTAAACCAAGGAAATGGAGACCAAAGCTCTGATACCACTTGTAGGATCTAGAAGTAGGTGTGTCTAGAAGGGGGGGGATTAGACACTTAGTGCTAAAGTTGCAATTTTTAAGCTTTTTCGGTTTAAGTGGAGTTTTAGGCACAATTTCAACATACACAATACATATCAAGCAAGCATGCAAAGAGCATATGAGCAGCGGAAAGTAAAGCATGCAACTTGCAAGAATGTAAAGGGGAAGGGTTTGGAGAATTCAAACGCAATTGGAGACACGGATGTTTTTCCCGTGGTTCGGATAGGTGGTGCTATCCTACATCCACGTTGATGGAGACTTCAACCCACGAAGGGTAACGGTTGCGCGAGTCCACGGAGGGCTCCACCCACGAAGGGTCCACGAAGAAGCAACCTTGTCTATCCCACCATGGCCATCGCCCACGAAGGACTTGCCTCACTAGCGGTAGATCTTCATGAAGTAGGCGATCTCCTTGCCCTTACAAACTCCTTGGTTCAACTCCACAATCTTGTCGGAGGCTCCCAAGTCACACCTAGCCAATCTAGGAGACACCACTCACCAAGAAGTAACAAATGGTGTGTTGATGATAACCTCCTTGCTCTTGTGCTTCAAGTGATAGTCTCCCCAACACTCAACTCTCTCTCATAGGATTTGGATCTGGTGGAAAGAAGATTTGAGTGGAAAGCAACTTGGGGAAGGCTAGAGATCAAGATTCATGTGGTAGGAATGGAATATCTTGGCCTCAACACATGAGTAGGTAGTTCTCTCTCAGAACATATGAGTTGGAAGTGTGGATGTGTTCTGATGGCTCTCTCCACGAATGAAGAGGAGGTGGAGGGGTATATATAGCCTCCACACAAAATCCAACCGTTACACACAATTTACCAATCTCGGTGGGACCGAATCAACAAACTTGGTTAGACCGAAAAGGTAAACCTAGTGACCGTTAGAGATTTTTGGTGGGACCGACTGGATCAACTCGGTGGGACCGATGTGCTAGGGTTAGGGTAAATCCAAACTCGGTTTGACCGATTACTCAAACTCGGTGGGACCGATTTGGGTAATAAGTGAAACAGAGAGTTGACCAAGCAAACTCGGTGGGGCCGATTGCATATCTCGGTGGGATCGAAAATATTGCAGTAGGTAACAAAGAGTTTGCAAGCCCATCTCGGTGAGACCGAGATCCCATCGGTGAGACCGAACTGATTAGGGTTTCTGGCAGTGGCTATGACAAGTGAAACTCGATGGCGCCGGATAGAAAGAATCGGTAGATCCGAGTTTGGCTTTGGGTTTAGGTCATATGAGGAAGTGGGAAAGTAGCTGAGGGTTTTGGAGCGTATCATTAAGCACATGAAGCAAGAGGCTCATTAAGCAACACCTCATCCCTCCTTGATAGTATTGGCTTTTCCTATGGACTCAATGTGATCTTGGATCACTAGAATGTAAAATCAAGAGTCTTGAGCTTTAAGCTTTAGCCAATCCTTTGTCCTTAGCATCTTGGAGGACTTCCCACAACCTTTAGTCCATGCCACTCCATTGTTGAACTTATCTGAAACATACTAGATAGAAATGTTAGTCCAACAAGAGATATGTTGTCATCAATTATCAAAACCACCTAGGGAGCACATGTGCTTTCACATTATCAAGCGGCATCAACTTACACAAGGTGAGGCTTCCATCGTCCCCGTGCTAGTGAGCAGGGTCACGGTGAAGAAGATAGGGGAGATCAAACCACTCCTGGACCCTTGGGTTCCTTGTAATGATGTTATTAGTTGAGTCGAGAATGGTCTTGAACGAACCTGCCATGCTAGCCGAGGTGATGACGTCGCACCGATCAATGAGTTCCTCCATCGCGTCATCATTCAGATCAGGCAAGAATAACGGGGTCGTTCCAGCTTGTTCCTGTGGCACCCCGTCTCAAAGAAACCGGAACGCCCCGTATTCCAGCCCAGAGATCGAGGAGAGGTCTCTGGAATATGGCACTCCTTGACATAGAACAAATCATCTCTAATTACAAGGATAATAATACAAGGGTCTGATTTTACAAAGAAGCACATCAGCATGGCAACACTACGCCTACAATACTACACTTGCTCTATGCTAGCAGCAGAACAACTCATAGCAGCGGAACAATGACAAAGGTAGAGAACTCCACTCCGCAGGGACTCTGGCTGGGACACGATCTAGCTCGCACGCACAGCAACCTTGACAAGCAATCAAGCAATCATGGCATCACCTGCAATCTCACATGACACAACAGGTCAATACATTGAATGTACTTGCAAGCTCACAACAACCATAAACATCAAGGCAAGACAATAACATAGCATTTAACAGGTCAATTAAATTAACAACTATTATTATGAAGCAACTACTAAGCATGGTATGAAACTAATACAATACTGATAAATCACCATCTCAGATCTCCATAACCATATCACTCTTGGCTAACCGGCCAAGCAATATACCATCTCGATCACCTTGTGATCCAAACCAAACGGTGATCATTCCGACGATCACTACCACGACCAACACTTGGTCTCAAACGTCATCATCAACATCCTGCCAATCTATATGGCTCAAAATATCCACATATAAATCACCTATAAGTCATTCCGTCATGTGAGTGTTGATCGAACGGTGTGACCTAGTACGAACCCATGCCCATGACCGAGACGCTGCTATCGATAGATTTAAATACACTCTGCAGAGGTAGCGCACTGTACCCACACCACGGAACCCATGGCCTCGCACTCCCATTCAGGTGGACCAATGGCGTTCCGACAAAACCGATCTACTGCCATGACACTCTCTCGGCCACTCCGACTCACTCCCCACTGGGCTAGTCCTGGGTGGCCCCGTGTCTACCAAAGACACAACGGCCACCGTCGTGGCCAAAACAATAGACGGTCCCACACAGGGACAACCCGAGTACAACAACAACGGGCACACAAGGTTATGTCTGCTTACCGGGCCAGGGTACCGCGTGCCCATAACCTTCCCTAGTTGGAGGCACTGGCGAGAGGCACGGCAATAGACTGCATTAGGGCCTTCCCATAAAGGCAAATGTGGTTGCACTGGAGAAAGCCCAATTCAGTGGCACCTGACCAACTTAATGACATAATTTATCCCCAAAAGTACAACTGTGATAACTGATACTCCGATATCAACTATCAAACTATAATCCAAGTCATAGCAAAATCCAACAAATAATCTAAGCCTAATATCATCACCTCAAAATACTCCAAGGGTAGCACATCACTATTGTCATGATGAATCCGAAAACAATAATCCTACTACTCCAATAGCAAGAATAAAGCTATTCGACTAAGCTCCACATGTAAACATCATTTTCGAAAATAATACTCCAAGCAACAGAACATCAACTAGCATCATGAAAATAATCATACTAACCACTAATAATCCAAAGGCAGCATGATATCCAAAGTAATATTCCAAAATATAATAACAGATACCATCATGAAAATAATCCTAATAGCCACTAAGATTCCAAAGGCACATGTCATCCACATAATCATAAAAAATATAAGCCTAAAACTCCAAGCAATATCATGGCAATATCAAGATCAAATTAATACTCCGGGAAATGCCATGAACAGATCACACATAGCTAAAGCAATATTTTAAACAAGTTTAAATGAATAAACCATGCCACTGCATTTCAATCATGCAAATGGAGGGTGTGGCTTGCCTGGGGTGGAAGAATACACCAAAACAAAGTGCGAGAAGCTCGCGGAACGAATTGCCGGAAATACTTCTCTCTCGAAAGGGGCTGGTTAACGGTAAGGGCAAAATGGTCATTTTCAGAATGTTGAAACATAATTAAAATGATTCCAACAGAATGGGCTTGATGAAACGAAGAAATGGGCTTTGGAATCACCTCATTTGGAGTTGGCAGTAAAAAGTTATAGCCTGACGAAGTTTAGGGACCAATCTGTAAACATAACTCTACAAACAGACCCCTGAGCTGAAAAACAGAAAACACATTTTAGGAAATACGTCTTCAGAACGGAGAAAGTGCATTTTTAGATAAAGCAGAGGCGGAATACGCTTACTTCATGCGAAAACGTACTTTCTGAAGTACGCTTCCACTTAAACGCGCGCGGGTCCGGGGCTGGGGTCGCTGACGTGCGGGTCCCATGGGGTGGGGCCCGTCATTTATCCATGCTGGCCGCCCGGGTCAATGCATGCAGGGGCGGGGCCGGGCCTGAGTGGCTGTCAGGTGGGGTCGAGGAAAGGAGGGGCCTGCCTGGCCTGGCTCCTTCTTCCTCCTCGCGCGTGCCCGACGGAGCAGAGCAGGGGCGCGGCTCCGGCGACGAGCGCTGGCGCTTCCGGCCACCGTAGGTGGCGCTCTACCTACCCACGTGCTCAGGGCGACGAGGCCGACCCATTCCAGGACAGGACAGACCTCGAGGAGGGCGGTGTTGAGAGCAGCATGCACTCCCGCGGAGGGGGCTTCGGGTGGAGATGGGACTCGAGGCCATAGTGGCTCCTGCGAGGGGGAAAGGACCTGGGGATGGTCGCCGGTGTGGGGGCGGTCTACTGGTGGTGGTAGGAGTGAGGGAGGGGCTCGGGTTCGCTCCAATTTAGGAGGACCGAGGCGATGGCCATGGCGACAGAGGGAGGGCAGGAGAGCTTCTCGAGCTCGGGTGAGAGGCTAGGGAGGGGTAGGAGAGTGAGGCGAAGAGCTGGGGTCGATCGGGAGGCCTCGGGGTGGGCTTATATAGCCGCAGCGCGAGGAGGCCGATCTGTCATCGCCGCGGACGTGTGGCCAGCTCCCCGGACGCGTGTGCTCGTGCCTGGGCTTGAAGGCAAGCGATGAGGGAGGCACAGGGGAGACTCTCACGGGGCAGAGGCGGCCAACGGAGGCGCAGGGAGGAAGAGACGAGCAGGAAGACGACGGTCGGCGCACTATGCTCCCATGGGCATTCGGTGGCGAGCGTCGGTGAGGGGTTTTACGGAGAGGGAAAGAGGTCCAGGAGGACGACGACGACGCGGTAAAACTCTTGGACACGCTCACACGCGCGAAGCCGATGAGAGGAGGAGCTGCCGAAGCACAAACAACCACTGGGCGCGGCCACTACACACAGAGCGCGTAAATGTGCATGCCAGCTGCGCGGTCACCACATGCACTAGCATGTAGCCGAGGAGAGGGGCTGGAACGGGTTGTCTAGTGCGTAGTTCATCCAGGGTAGGCCTCAACTATTGTGGTAGATCGGTTAAAATAGCTGTGGTTAAAAGATAATCTCCCTCTAAAGTTTACTGCAGTAAACTTGGGTGAACACTGGTGATCAACAGGGATTTTACTAGCGCCAAAGAGTTTGTCTGGGGTGATTAACGAAGGAAGTACTATGATCCTGGAGGTTTTGAGGCATAATGGAGCACAAACTAATATAGTTTCTTTGTAACTCACATTATGGGTCCAGAATCAAGATTTGGATGATGCACTCATATGGAGTAAACACTTGAGGTAAACCTTGGCAGGGCTTAGTGATTTGGCCCGATAAAGGTGCTGTAAAAATTTCATACCAATTGGTTTTACCAAAATGGTACTTGCTTCACAAACATCCTTGCTGACCAGAAACTTGCAAGAATTCTAGAGAAATATTGGATAGGTGAAATGGTGCCAAATGTGGTGTAGAGAACTTATTTTGGTAGGAGAATGCTCTGGTAAATTTTCAGGATTTTTGAAGCAATATAAATTATACTTGCTTCACAACCTGAAAATATTGACAGAATCAAAGATTTGATGTTGTGCTTGTTGGGGAACGTAGTAATTTCAAAATTTTCCTACGCACACGCAAGATCATGGTGATGCATAGCAACGAGAGGGGAGAGTGTGATCTACGTACCCTTGTAGATCGATAGCGGAAGCGTTAGCACAACGCAGTTGATGTGGTCGTACGTCTTCATGGCCCGACAGATCAAGCACCGAAACTACGGCACCTCCGAGTTCTAGCACACGTTCAGCTCGATGACGATCCCCGGACTCCGATCCAGCAAAGCGTTGGGGAAGAGTTCCGTCAGCACGACGGCGTGGTGATGATCTTGATGTACTACTGTCGCAGGGCTTCGCCTAAGCACTGCTACAATATTATCGAGAACTATGGTGGCAAGGGGCGCCGCACACGGCTAAGAATATGATCACGAGGATCAACTTGTGTGTCTCTGGGGTGCCCCTGCCTCCGTATATAAAGGTTCCAAAGAGGAGGAGGCCGGCCGGCCCCTATGGCGCGCCAAGGAGGAGTCCTCCTCCTAGTAGGAGTAGGACTCCTACTAGGAGGGGGAAAGAAGTGGGGAGGGAGAAGGAAAGGGGGGCGCCGCCCCCCTCTCCTAGTCCAATTCAGACCAAAGGGGGAGGAGGCGCGCGGCCCACCTTTGGCAGCCCCCCCCTCTCTCCACTAAGGCCCATATGGCCCATTACTTCTCCCGGGGGGGGGGGGGGTTCCGGTAACCCTCCGGCTTTCCGGTTTTCTCCGAAATCACCCGGAACGCTTCTGGTGTCCGAATATAGCCGTCCAATATATCAATCTTTATGTCTCGACCATTTCGAGACTCCTCGTCATGTCCGTGATCACATCCGGGACTCCGAACAACCTTCGGTACATCAAAACATATAAACTCATAATATAACTATCATCGAAACCTTAAGCGTGCGGACCCTACGGGTTCGAGAACATTGTAGACATGACCGAGACATGTCTCCGATCAATAACCAATAGCGGGACTTGGATGCCCATATTGGCTCCTACATATTCTACGAAGATCTTTATCGGTCAGACCGCATAACAACATACGTTCTTCCCTTTGTCATCGGTATGTTATTTGCCCGAGATTCGATCGTCGGTATCCAATACCTAGTTCAATCTCGTTACCGGCAAGTCTCTTTACTTGTTCCGTAATACATCATCTTGTAACTAACTCTTTAGTTGCATTGCTTGCAAGGCTTAAGTGATGTGTATTACCGAGAGGGCCCAGAGATACCTCTCCGACGATCGGAGTGACAAATCCTAATCTCGAAATACGTCAACCCAACATGTACCTTTGGAGACACCTGTAGAGCACCTTTATAATCACCCAGTTACGTTGTGACGTCTGGTAGCACACAAAGTGTTCCTCCGGCACACGGGATTTACATAATCTCATAGTCATAGGAACATGTATAAGTCATGAAGAAAGCAATAGCAACATACTAAACGATCGGGTGCTAAGCTAATGGAATGGGTCATGTCAATCAGATCATTCAACTAATGATGTGATCCCGTTAATCAAATAACAACTCTTTGTCCATGGTTAGGAAACATAACCATCTTTGATTAATGAGCTAGTCAAGTAGAGGCATACTAGTGACACTCTGTTTGTCTATGTATTCACACATGCATTATGTTTCCGGTTAATACAATTCTAGCATGAATAATAAACCTTTATCATGATATAAGGAAATAAATAATAACTTTATTATTGCCTCTAGGGCATATTTCCTTCAGTCTCCCACTTCCACTAGAGTCAATAATCTAGATTACACAGTAATGATTCTAACACCCATGGAGCTTTGGTGCTGATCATGTTTTGCTCGTGGAAGAGGCTTAGTCAATGGGTCTGCTACATTCAGCTCCGTATGTATCCTGCAAATCTCTATGTCTCCCACCTGGACTAGATCCCGGATGGAATTGAAGCCTCTCTTGATGTGCTTGGTTCTCTTGTGAAATCTGGATTCCTTTGCCAAGGCAATTGCACCAGTATTGTCACAAAAGATTTTCATTGGACCCGATGCACTAGGTATGACACCTAGATCGGATATGAACTCCTTCATCCAGACTCCTTCGTTTGCTGCTTCTGAAGCAGCTATGTACTCCGCTTCACATGTAGATCCCGCCACGACGCTTTGTTTTGAACTGCACCAACTGACAGCTCCACCGTTTAATGTAAACACATATCCGGTTTGCGATTTAGAATCGTCCGGATCAGTGTCAAAGCTTGCATCAATGTAACCGTTTACAATGAGCTCTTTGTCACCTCCATATACGAGAAACATATCCTTAGTCCTTTTCAGGTATTTCAGGATGTTCTTGACCGCTGTCCAGTGATCCACTCCTGGATTACTTTGGTACCTCCCTGCTAAACTTATAGCAAGGCACACATCAGGTCTGGTACACAGCATTGCATACATGATAGAGCCTATGGCTGAAGCATAGGGAACATCTTTCATTTTCTCTCTATCTTCTGCAGTGGTCGGGCATTGAGTCTGACTCAACTTCACACCTTGTAACACAGGCAAGAACCCTTTCTTTGCTTGATCCATTTTGAACTTCTTCAAAATCTTGTCAAGGTATGTGCTTTGTGAAAGTCCAATTAAGCGTCTTGATCTATCTCTATAGATCTTGATGCCCAATATGTAAGCAGCTTCACCGAGGTCCTTCATTGGAAAACTCTTATTCAAGTATCCCTTTATGCTATCCACAAATTCTATATCATTTCCAATCAGTAATATGTCATCTACATATAATATCAGAAATGCTACAGAGCTCCCACTCACTTTCTTGTAAATACAGGCTTCTCTGAAAGTCTGTATAAAACCAAATGCTTTGATCACACTATCAAAGCGTTTATTCCAACTCCGAGAGGCTTGCACCAGTCCATAAATGGATCGCTGGAGCTTGCACACTTTGTTAGCTCCCTTTGGATCGACAAAACCTTCTGGTTGCATCATATACAACTCTTCTTCCAGAAATCCATTCAGGAATGCAGTTTTGACATCCATCTGCCAAATTTCATAATCATAAAATGCGGCAATTGCTAACATGATTCGGACAGACTTGAGCATTGCTACGGGTGAGAAGGTCTCATCGTAGTCAACCCCTTGAACTTGTCGAAAACCTTTTGCGACAAGTCGAGCTTTGTAGACAGTAATATTACCGTCAGCGTTGGTCTTCTTCTTGAAAATCCATTTATTCTCAATTGCTTGCCGATCATCGGGCAAGTCAACCAAAGTCCATACTTTGTTCTCATACATTGATCCCATCTCAGATTTCATGGCTTCAAGCCATTTTGCGGAATCTGGGCTCACCATCGCTTTTTCATAGTTCGTAGGTTCATCATGATCTAGCAGCATGATTTCCAAAACAGGATTACCGTACCACTCTGGCGTGGTTCTCACTCTGGTTGATCTACGAGGTTCAGTAGTATCTTGTCCTGAAGTTTCATGATCATTATCATTAGCTTCCTCACTAATTGGTGTAGGTGTCGCAGAAACAGTTTTCTGTGATGTACTACTTTCCAATAAGGGAGCAGGTACAGTTACCTCATCAAGTTCTACTTTCCTCCCACTCACATCTTTCGAGAGAAACTCCTTCTCCAAAAAGTTTCCGAATTTAGCAACAAAAGTCTTGCCTTCAGATCTGTGATAGAAGGTGTATCCAATAGTTTCCTTTGGATACCCTATGAAGACACATTTCTCCGATTTGGGTTCGAGCTTATCAGGTTGAAGCTTTTTCACATAAGCATCGCAACCCCAAACTTTCAGAAACGACAACTTTGGTTTCTTGCCAAACCATAGTTCATAAGGTGTCGTCTCAATGGATTTCGATGGTGCCCTATTTAACGTGAATGCGGTCGTCTCTAAAGCATAACCCCAAAATGATAGCGGTAAATCAGTAAGAGACATCATAGATCGCACCATATCTAGTAAAGTACGATTATGACGTTCGGACACACCATTACGCTGTGGTGTTCCGGGTGGCGTGAGTTGTGAAACTATTCCGCATTGCTTCAAATGTACACCAAACTCGTAACTCAAATATTCTCCTCCACAATCAGATCGTAGAAACTTTATTTTCTTGTTACGATGATTTTCAACTTCACTCTGAAATTCTTTGAACTTTTCAAATGTTTCATACTTATGTTTGATTAAGTAGATATACCCATATCTGCTTAAGTCATCTGTGAAGGTGAGAAAATAACGATATCCTCCACGAGCCTCAATACATACATCTGTATGTATGATTTCCAACAAATCTGTTGCTCTCTCCATAGTACCGGAGAACAGTGTTTTAGTCATCTTGCCCATGAGGCACGGTTCGCAAGTACCAAGTGATTCATAATCAAGTGGTTCCAAAAGTCCATCAGTATGGAGTTTCTTCATGCGCTTTACACCGATATGACCTAAACGGCAGTGCCACAAATAAGTTGCACCATCATTATCAACTCTGCATCTTTTGGCTTCAATATTATGAATATGTGTATTACTACTATCGAGATTCAATAAGAATAGACCACTCTTCAAGGGTGCATGACCATAAAAGATATTACTCATATAAATAGAACAACCATTATTCTCTGATTTAAATGAATAACCGTCTCGCATTAAACAAGATCCAGATATAATGTTCATGCTCAATGCTGGCACCAAATAACAATTATTTAGGTCTAATACTAATCCCGAAGGTAGATGTAGAGGTAGCGTGCCGACCGCGATCACATCGACTTTGGAACCGTTTCCCACGCGCATCGTCACCTCGTCCTTAGCCAATCTTCGCTTAATCCGTAGTCCCTGTTTCGAGTTGCAAATATTAGCAACAGAACCAGTATCAAATACCCAGGTGCTACTGCGAGCATTAGTAAGGTACACATCAATAACATGTATATCACATATACCTTTGTTCACCTTGCCATCCTTCTTATCCGCCAAATACTTGGGGCAGTTCCGCTTCCAGTGACCAGTTTGCTTGCAGTAGAAGCACTCAGTTTCAGGCTTAGGTCAAGACTTGGGTTTCTTCTCTTGAGCAGCAACTTGCTTGCCGTTCCTTTTGAAGTTCCCCTTCTTCTTCCCTTTGCCCTTTTCTTGAAACTAGTGGTCTTGTTGACCATCAACACTTGATGCTCCTTTTTGATTTCTACCTCCGCAGCTTTCAGCATTGCGAAGAGCTCGGGAATAGTCTTATTCATCCCGTGCATATTATAGTTCATCACGAAGCTCTTGTAGCTTGGTGGCAGTGATTGGAGAATTCTGTCAATGACGCAATCATCTGGAAGATTAACTCCCATCTGAATCAAGTGATTATTATACCCAGACATTTTGAGTATATGCTCACTGACAGAACTGTTCTCCTCCATCTTGCAGCTATAGAACTTATTGGAGACTTCATATCTCTCAATCCGGGCATTTGCTTGAAATATTAACTTCAACTCCTGGAACATCTCATATGCTCCATGACGTTCAAAACGTCGTTGAAGTCCCGATTCTAAGCCGTAAAGCATGGCACACTGAACTATCGAGTAGTCATCAGCTTTGCTCTGCCAGACGTTCATAACATCTGGTGTTGCTCCAGCAGCAGGCCTGGCACCCAGCGGTGCTTCCAGGACGTAATTCTTCTATGCAGCAATGAGGATAATCCTCAAGTTACGGACCCAGTCCGTGTAATTGCTACCATCATCTTTCAACTTTGCTTTCTCAAGGAACGCATTAAAATTCAACGGAACAACGGCACGGGCCATCTATCTACAATCAAACATACATAAGCAAGATACTATCAGGTACTAAGTTCATGATAAATTTAAGTTCAATTAATCAAATTACTTAAGAACTCCCACTTAGATAGACATCCCTCTAATCTTCTAAGTGATTGCGTGATCCAAATCAACTAAACCATGTCCGATCATCACGTGAGATGGAGTAGTTTCATTGGTGAACATCACTTATGTTGATCATATCTACTATATGATTCACGCTCGACCTTTCGGTCTCCGTGTTCCGAGGCCATATTTGTATATGCTTGGCTCGTCAAGTATAACTTGAGTATTCCGCGTGTGCAACTATTTTGCACCCGTTGTATTTGAACGTAGAGCCTATCACACCTGATCATCACGTGGTGTCTCAGCACGAAGAACTTTCGCAACGGTGCATACTCAGGGAGAACACTTCTTGATAATTTTAGTGAGAGATCATCTTATAATGCTACCGTCAATCAAAGCAAGATAAGATGCATAAAGGATAAACATCACATGCAATCAATATAAGTGGTATGATATGGCCATCATCATCTTGTGCCTGTGATCTCCATCTCCGAAGCACCATCATGATCACCATCGTCATCGGCGCGACACCTTGATCTCCATCGTAGCATCCTTGTCGTCTCGCCAATCTTATGCTTCCACGACTATCGCTACCGTTTAGTGATAAAGTAAAGCATTACTGCGCGATTGCATTGCATACAATAAAGCGACAACCATATGGCTCCTGCCAGTTGCCGATAACTCGGTTACAAAACATGATCATCTCATACAATAAAATCAGCATCATGTCTTGACCATATCACATCACAACATGCCCTGCAAAAACAAGTTAGACATCCTCTACTTTGTTGTTGCAAGTTTTACGTGTCTGCTACGGGCTTAAGCAAGAACCAATCTTACCTACGCATCAAAACCACAATGATAGTTTGTCAAGTTGGTGCTGTTTTAACCTTCGCAAGGACCGGGCGTAGCCACACTCGGTTCAACTAAAGTTGGAGAAACTGTCACCCGCAAGCCACCTATGTGCAAAGCACGTCGGGAGAACCGGTCTCGCGTAAGCGTACGCATAATGTCGGTCCGGGCCGCTTCGTCCAACAATACCGCCGAACCAAAGTATGACATGCTGGTAAGCAGTATGACTTATACCGCCCACAACTCACTTGCATTCTACTCGTGCATATAACATCAACACATAAAACCTAGGCTCTGATGCCACTGTTGGGGAACGTAGTAATTTCAAAATTTTCCTACGCACATGCAAGATCATGGTGATGCATAGCAACGAGAGGGGAGAGTGTGATCTACGCATCCTTGTAGATCGACAGCGGAAGCGTTAGCACAACGCAGTTGATGTGGTCGTACGTCTTCACGGCCCGACCGATCAAGCACCGAAACTACGACACCTCCGAGTTCTAGCACACGTTCAGCTCGATGACGATCCCCGGACTCCGATCCAGCAAAGTGTCGGGGAAGAGTTCCGTCAGCACGACGGCGTGGTGACGATCTTGATGTACTACTGTCGCAGGGCTTCGCCTAAGCACTGCTACAATATTATCAAGAACTATGGTGGCAGGGGGCGCCGCACACGGCTAAGAATATGATCATGAGGATCAACTTGTGTGTCTCTGGGGTGCCCCTGCCTCCGTATATAAAGGTTCCAGAGAGGAGGAGGCCGACCGGCCCCTATGGCGCGCCAAGGAGGAGTCCTCCTCCTAGTAGGAGTAGGACTCCTACTAGGAGGGGGAAAGAAGTGGGGAGGGAGAAGGAAAGGGGGGCGCCGCCCCCCTCTCCTAGTCCAATTCGGACCAAGGGGGAGGAGGCGCGCAGCCCACCTTTGGCAGCCCCTCTCTCTCTCCACTAAGTCCCATATGGCCCATTACTTCTCCTGGGGGGGGGGTTCCGGTAACCCTCCGGCTTCCCGGTTTTCTCCGAAATCACCCGGAACACTTCCGGTGTCCGAATATAGCCGTCCAATATATCAATCTTTATGTCTCGACCATTTCGAGACTCCTCGTCATGTCCGTGATCACATCCGGGACTCCGAACAACCTTCGGTACATCAAAACTTATAAACTCATAATATAACTGTCATCGAAACCTTAAGCATGCGGATCCTACGGGTTCGAGAACAATGTAGACATGACCGAGACATGTCTCCGATCAATAACCAATAGCGGGACCTGGATGCCCATATTGGCTCCTACATATTCTACGAAGATCTTTATCGGTCAGACCGCATAACAACATACGTTGTTCCCTTTGTCATCGGTATGTTACTTGCCCGAGATTCGATCGTCGGTATCCAATACCTAGTTCAATCTCGTTACCGGCAAGTCTCTTTACTCGTTCCGTAATACATCATCTTGTAACTAACTCTTTAGTTGCATTGCTTGCAAGGCTTAAGTGATGTGTATTACCGAGAGGGCCTAGAGATACCTCTCCGACGATCGGAGTGACAAATCCTAATCTCGAAATACGTCAACCCAACATGTACCTTTGGAGACACCTGTAGAGCACCTTTATAATCACCCAGTTATGTTGTGATGTTTGGTAGCACACAAAGTGTTCCTCCGGCACACGGGAGTTACATAATCTCATAGTCATAGGAACATGTATAAGTCACGAAGAAAGCAATAGCAACATACTAAACGATCGGGTGCTAAGCTAATGGAATGGGTCATGTCAATCAGATCATTCAACTAATGATGTGCTCCCGTTAATCAAATAACAACTCTTTGTTGATGGTTAGGAAACATAACCATCTTTGATTAACGAGCTAGTCAAGTAGAGGCATACTAGTGACACTCTGTTTGTCTATGTATTCACACATGTATTGTGCTTCCGGTTAATACAATTCTAGCATGAATAATAAACCTTTATCATGATATAAGGAAATAAATAATAACTTTATTATTGCCTCTAGGGCATATTTCCTTCAGTGCTCACATAGATGATTGGGTGGGGCTGAATTCTGGAGGAGAGAAATTATATGAGCACAAGAAGAGGCATGCAAAATTTCAAGTCATTTGGGTAAACCCAGCTAGCACTTCCTTCACAAAGGCTTCCCTCAGACAGGAACTTTGAAAAATCACTAAGGAAGTTTGGCTAGGCAAATAAAGTTGAATTTTTTCACATGACAATTATTTGGATGATATATCATGCCCAAAAAGTTTGGGGGCAAATGGGAAAGGATAAATAGCACTTGCTTCACAATGTCCCATTTAGGACAGAATAGGAAATGAATTTATTGAGCATGATGGAAAATATGTCCAATGAAATATTTTGCCATATTTGAAGAATATATGACCCAAACAATTTATAAGAATTATTTGGGGATTTTTGGATGGACATAAATATAGGTTGCTTCACAACCTAGGGCAGATAGGGTTATTCCTTTAATAGGAAAAGGAATTTTCCCTAGAAAATAAATTAGGGTTTGGTCAAGCAGTGGAGTGGCATGATCTTGGCAAGGTTTTTAGGATGATGAGCCACTTGGGAGAGGAAATGAAACTGATTTCCCAGGTGACAAGGCCACAGAACCACTCCAAAAAGAAAAATAGAGCAAAAACCAATTAAATCAAAAGAAAAGGAAAAGGGCCAAATCTAGGCTGTTACAACTCTTACCCCCTTAAAGAAAATCTCGTCCTCGAGATTTAGTTGCTCAGGGAACAAGTGTGTCTTGAGGACACCGTTTCCAACTCGGGTATCCATTTTCCTTTATTTATTGACCCCCCAAGAATTTTAGATGATTTGATTATCTTTGCTCGGGGTGGTTTGCTTCATCTTTCCCCAAATCCTGATAGGTCTTTGCTCATATACCAATTTATTTTTACTGACGTTGATTCTCCATACCTGTGGTGATATCCAATGGATCTGAGCATAAATTTCCTTTTGTCATGAAAACCTTAATACTTCTGTCATGGGGTTGCTTCAATTAAATGCACGCCTTCTAGTTTGAGTAAATGCTGAGAATTAAACATGGCCACCTTCTAATGTGATCTGACTGCTCAAAGGTGGCACTGATTCATCCTGATTTATTTCCTTTGGCTCGAGCATGTGATATGTACCAAAAATCTGACTGCCTTTTGTCAGGAGCAATATAATGGTGTATGGAGTTATAGTTGTGTCATTCCTCACATATTTACATGTTGAGACTAGCCTGACAGGGGCTGACAGACAATTGCTTTTTCCTGACAGACTGACCGTGTACTTGATTCCGTTGGTGAGTATACCGGGTCTGAGCTGATTGTTCGGCTTTTGACTTTCTCATTCGGTCGGTATACCTATTTGGATTTTCCATATTAACCATTCCCAGTGGGTCAGCGGGATATGCAAGCCTTGTAAAACAGAGTAGGCCGCTGAGAGTATGCCTTTGCGGATCCATATGGAATTATGGCCTCCAACTGACTTGGGGTATCCGGACCCTGATGGTCATGCAAATCATCTTACCTTTGCTGTCAGTCTCACCCTATAACGGTCATGATTTTATTTGTGAGGATACCTTACTGAAATAACTTGGCCACACCTGTCCTGGATTTTTCATATGACCATGACTGTGGCTAGCGTGATATTGTTGGCGTTATTCCTTTTGCTTATTTTCTGACCTGGGTCCACACACATATGACATATGTTCGGAGCTTGTAGCTGTATAGAGCTCATTGCCGAGTCCAATCATATGGGAAGGTGAAAAGAGTTCATATATCACCTTGTCAGTTGCGGGAATAATGACCTTGATGGCCATTGTCAAGACGGTTGATTCTATGATGTCATCTCCAGATCTTGTCGATCCTTGTACTTCATGAGATGTATCTCTGCTTATGTTCCTTTGCATGATTCATGAGGCTGTGGGATCCGTACTTTCCTTTAAGTATATCTGTTGGATCTATAACTCATATGAGTGACTGATGTGATTGGGAATGCATGCTCGCCATATGTATAAGAATATGCCACCGAACACTCAATCCTTGCAATAGGCATATGTTTTGACAGCATTGTACCTCTGACAAAATTATTGCAGATCTGATCCTTGAACTTCAGAGAGAAGCCATTCATGTAGCTTGCCGAGGAACGATCGTTAGCTTCTGCTCGAAGCCTTTGTCTGGGTAGTGTGCAGAAGAAGCCTCGATAGCTTACACACAAAACTTAACATGAGTATTGTGTAGGAGAAGCCTGAGTTCCCTACTTGAGAAGCTTCTCCTCGGTTTTGCTTGTTGAGAAAAATTCATTTCCGTCTGTCAGAAGCTTTTACCGAGGTATCTTGTTGAGAAAGACCGGGTATCGTGGACCGAAAATTATTCACATATCGTGCCGAGGAGCCTTGCATCATCAATTTCTTCCGATAACCTATGGAAGAAGACTGAGTTTCTTATATCCAAAACTTCATACTAATATGCAGACTGAAATCCACACACACAGACACCCATGATATTCTGTGGCTGAATATTTGCATGAGAAAATTTGTTTAACTGTCTTCCTTGAGCATATCACATTCTAACTTTATTTTGGATGATAACATATTTCAAGCATCATGCCTTGCTGAGCCAAAAAATTATATATGCTCCATACCTTTGACTAAAAATATACCGTTGATCTTGTACCTGACTTGTCTTGCTGCTGACTTGACTATTACTGCTGTGAGTATTTTGTACTGATGTAGACTTGAGTTATTAGTACTGTGGTGAGGAGTGCACACTAATGCAAAATTGATTATCAGCCTCAAAATTAGATATTCCCCATTTCACTGCAGTTGGCTGAGAATTCCATTCTGTTTAGCTGAGTTTCCAAATATTTAAACTCCTTGCTGATTCTTTGGGTCTGGTGTCGGTTGATGAGCAACTCTTTATAGGGGAAAAATAATGTAACACCGGGGCCCAAAAAGAAAGAAGCAAAATAAAACTCAACTAAACAAAAGCACACAACAACAATCAATTCTCACACAACCAATGTCACATATTACTGCTAGTCACACAATATGCATGCCTACTTAAGCACACAAATCTCGCGGGATCTCCGGTTCTACGATCTAGCATGTTGTGATGATGTGCACGAGGACGAATAAAGATGTGGAAGAATTGGTGTAAACAACGCTACACCAAGGGCTAGCTTAGCCAGGTAGCATCCTGGACTAGCTCGGAGGCGAGGACGTACTTGGTAACCATGTAGCAGGACAGGAATGTCGCGACCACATTATTATCAAGCGGGCGGAAAATATCCGTACTCGTCCAAGAAATAGGATAGCGGGGAAAACTGAGGATGCTGACATTGCCCTTTCTTGATAACTCAGATCATTAAGGGTTGCCAACACGACAAAATAAAAGAGCGATTCGGGATAGAAGCATGTTCATCACTGAAACGATAGGCGGGGCTCAAAGGAGGATATTGGCGAGATACCTGAGCACCATTTCTGCAAACCGTGTCAGGATCACTTGGCATCACTCTGCTGGGACAGAAATGACACCAAACACTGAAGAACGAGTAAGAAAAGTAAACTGGAGAAATGCAAAGGCTGAGCTGTAGTGGATCTGAACCGATGCCATCTACACTCACCAAATAAATCGTCAGCAGCAAATAAGGCTATATGCATGTTATGCACAAACAAATGCAACAACCAAATGCAACAAACAAGGTAGACTCTATACTACCGATTACTACCGGTTTCTACTGCTCGCGCTGACTAGGGTGTCCTACAGCCAGACCTGCTCTGATACCAAGCCTGTGGCACCCCGGCTCAGAGAAACCGGAACGCCCTGTATTCCAGCCGAGAGATCAAGGAGAAGTCTCTGGAATATGACACTTCTTGACATAGAACAAATCAGCTCTTATCACAAGGATAATAAGACAAGGGTCTGATGTTACAAAGAAGCACATCAGCACGGCGACACTACGCCTGCAATACTACACTTGCTCTATGCTAGCATCAGAACAACTCGTAGCAGCGGAATACTTCTAGCAGCGGAACAATGACGAAGGTAGTGAACTCCACTCCGCAGGGACTCTGGCTGGGACACGATCTAGCTCGCACACATGGCAACCTTGACGACCAATCAAGCAATCATGGCATCACCTGCAATTTGGCATGACACGCCAGGTCAGTACATTGAATGTACTTGCAAGCTCACAACAACCATAAACATCAAGGCAAGACAATAACATAGCATTTAACAGGTTAATTAAATTAACAACTATTATTATGAAGCAACTACTAAGCTTGGTATGAAACTAATACAATACTGATAAATCACCATCTCAGATCTCCATAACCATATCACTCTTGGCTAACCGGCCAAGCAATATACCATCTCGATCACCTCGTGATCCAAACCAAACGGTGATCATTCCGGCGATCGCTACCACGACCAACACTTGGTATCAAACGTCATCATCAACATCCTGCCAATCTGCATGGCTCAAAATATCCACATATAGATCACCTATAAGTCATTCCGTCATGTGAGTGTTGATCGAACGGTGTGACCTAGTACGAACCCATGCCCATGACCGAGGATGCGACTATCAATAGATTTAAATACACTCTGCAGAGGTAGCGCACTGTACCCACACCACGGAACCCATGGCCTCGCACTCCCATTCGGGTGGACCAACGGTGTTCCGACAAAACCGATCTACTACCATGACACTGTCCCGGCCACTCCGACTTACTCCCCACTCGGCTAGTCCTGGGTGGCCCCGTGTCTACCAAAGACACAACGGCCACCGTCCTGGCCAAAACAATAAACGGTCCCACATAGGGACAACCCGGGTACAACAACAACAACAACGGGCACACAAGGTTATGTCTGCTTACCGGGCCAGGGTACCGTATGCCCATAACCTTCCCTAGTTGGAGGCACCGGCGAGAGGCACGACCAATAGACCGCATTAGGGCCTTCCCATAAAGGCAAATGTGGTTGCACTGGAGAAAGCCCGGTTTGGTGGCACCTGGCCAACTTAATGACGGAATTTATCCCCAAAAGTATAACTATGATAACTGATACTCCGAAATCAACTATCAAACTATAATCCAAGTCATAGCAAAATCCAACAAATAATCCAAGCCTAATATCACCACCTCAAAATACTCCAAGGGTAGCACATCACTACTGTCATGATGAATCCGAAAACAATAACTACTACTCCAATAACAAGAATAAAGTTATTGGACTAAGATCCACATGTAAACATCATTTCCGAAAATAATACTCCAAGCAACAAAACATCAACTAGCATCATGGAAATAATTATACTAACCACTAATAATCCAAAGGCAACATGATATCCAAAGTAATACTCCAAAATATACTAACAGATACCATCATGAAAATAATCCTAGTAGCCACTAAGAATACAAAGGCACATGTCATCCACATAATCATAAAAAATATAAGCCTAAAACTCCAAGCAATATCATGGCAATATCAAGATCAAATCAATACTCCGGGAAATGCCATGAATAGATCACACATAGCTAAAGCAATATTTTAAACAAGTTTAAATGAATAAACCATGTCACTGCATTGCAATCATGCAAATGGAGGGTGTGGCTTGCCTGGGGTGGAAGAATACACCGGAAGAAAGTGCGAGAAGCTCGCGGAACGAATCGCCGGAAACACTTCTCTCTCGAAAGGGGCTGTTAATGGTAAGGGAAAAATGGTCATTTTCAGAATGTTGAAACATAATGAAAATGATTCCAACAGAACGGGCTCGACAAAACGAAGAAATGGGTTTTGGAATCACCTCATTTGGAGTTGGGAGTAAAAAGTTATAGCCCGACGAAGTTCAGGGCCCAATCTGTGAACATAACTCTACAAACAGGCCCCTGAGCTAAAAAAACAGAAAACCCATTTTAGGATTTACGTCTTCAGAACGGAGAAAGCGCATTTTATAATAAAGCAGAGGCGGAATACACTTACTTCACGCAAAAACATACTTTCTGAAGTATGCTTCCACTTAAACGCACGTGGGTCCGGGGCTGGGGTCGCTGACGTGCGGGTCCTACTGGTTGGGCCCATCACTTATCAACGCTGGCCCCCCGGCTCAACGCATGCAGGGGCGGGGCTAGGCCTGAGTGGCTTCCATGTGGGGTCGGGGAAAGGAGGGGGCCCGCCTGGCCTGGCTCCTTCTTCCTCCTCGCGCATGCCCGACGGAGCAGAGCAGCGGCGCGGCTCCGGCAATGAGCGTTGGCGCTTCCGGCCACCGTAGGCGGCGCTCTACCTACCCACGTGCTCAGGGCGACGAGGCCGACCCATTCCAGGATAGGACGGACCTCGAGGAGGGCAATGTTGAGAGCAGCAAGCACTCCGGCAGAGGGGGCTTCATGTGGAGATGGGACTCGAGGCCATAGTGGCTCCGGCGAGGGGGGAAGGACCTAGGGATGGTCGGCGGAGTGGGGGCGGTCTACTGGTGGTGGTAGGAGCGAGGGAGGGGCTTGGGTTTGCTCCAATTTAGGAGGACCGAGGCGATGGCCATGGCGACAGAGGGAGGGCAGGAGAGCTTCTCGAGCTCGGGTGAGAGGCTAGGGAGGGGTAGGAGAGTGAGGCGAAGAGCTGGGGTCGATCAGGAGGCCTCGGGGTGGGCTTGTATAGCCACGGGGCGAGGAGGCCGAGCTGTCGTCGTCGTGGACGTGTGGCCGGCGCCGTGGATGCGTGTGCTCGTGCCTGGGCTCGAAAGCAGGCGACGAGGGAGGCACAGGGGAGACTCTCACGGGGCAGAGGCGGCCAACGGAGGCGCTGTTGGGGAACGTAGTAATTTCAAAATTTCCTACGCACACGCAAGATCATGGTGATGCATAGCAACGAGATGGGAGAGTGTTGTCTACGTACCCTTGTAGACCGAAGCGGAAGCATTGACGCAACGTAGAGGAAGTAGTCGTATGTCTTCCCGGTCCAACCGATCCAAGCACCGTTACTTCGGCACCTCCGAGTTCTTGGCACACGCTCAGCTCGATGAAGCTCCCCGGGCTCCGATCCAGCAAAGCTTCGGGGAGGAGTTCCGTCAGCACGACGGCGTGGTGACGATCTTGATGTACTACTGTCGCAGGGCTTTGCCTAAGCACCGCTACAATATTATCGAGGACTATGGTGGCAGGGGGCGCCGCACACGGCTAAGAATATGATCACGTGGATCAACTTGTGTGTCTATGGGGTGCCCCCTGCCCCCGTATATAAAGGAGTGGAGGAGGGGAGGGCCGGCCCTCTCTATGGCGCGCCCTAGGGGAGTCCTACTCCCACCGGGAGTAGGATTCCCCCTTTCCTAGTCCAACAAGGAGTCCTTCCATGTAGTAGGAGTAGGAAACAAGGAAGGGGCGCAGCCCCTCCCCCTAGTCCAATTCGTACTAGGCCTTGGGGGGCGCATGGCCTGCCCTAGGCAGCCCCTCTCTCTTTCCCGTATGGCTCAATAAGGCCCAATACTTCTCCCGGCGAATTCCCGTAACTCTCCGATACTCCGAAAAATACCCGAATCACTCGGAACCTTTCCGAAGTCCGAATATAGTCGTCCAATATATCGATCTTTATGTCTCGATCATTTCGAGACTCCTCGTCATGTCCCCGATCTCATCCGGGACTCCGAACTCCTTCGGTACATCAAAACTCATAAACTCATAATATAACTGTCATAGAAACCTTAAGCGTGCGGACCCTACGGTTCGAGAACAATGTAGACATGACCGAGACACGTCTCCGGTCAATAACCAATAGCGGGACCTGGATGCCCATATTGGCTCCTACACATTCTACGAAGATCTTTTATCGGTCAGACCGCATAATAACATACATTGTTCCCTTTGTCATCGGTATGTTACTTGCCCGAGATTCGATCGTCGGTATCTCAATACCTAGTTCAATCTCGTTACCGACAAGTCTCTTTACTCGTTCCGTAATACATCATCTCACAACTAACTCATTAGTTGCAATGCTTGCAAGGCTTATGTGATGTGCATTACCGAGAGGGCCCAGAGATACCTCTCCGACAATCGGAGTGACAAATCCTAATCTCGAAATACGCCAACCCAACATGTACCTTTGGAGACACATGTAGAGCACCTTTATAATCACCCAGTTACGTTGTGACGTTTGGTAGCACACAAAGTGTTCCTCCGGTAAATGGGAGTTGCATAATCTCATAGTCATAGGAACATGTATAAGTCATGAAGAAAGCAATAGCAACATACTAAACGATCGGGTGCTAAGCTAATGGAATGGGTCATGTCAATCAGATCATTCAACTAATGATGTGATCCCGTTAATCAAATAACCTTGTCCATGGTTAGGAAACATAACCATCTTTGATTAACGAGCTAGTCAAGTAGAGGCATACTAGTGACACTCTGTTTTTCTATGTATTCACACATGTATTATGTTTCCGGTTAATACAATTCTAGCATGAATAATAAACATTTATCATGATATAAGGAAATAAATAATAACTTTATTATTGCCTCTAGGGCATATTTCCTTCAGTCTCCAACTTGCACTAGAGTCAATAATCTAGATCACATGCCATGTGATTTAACATCAATAGTTCACATCTTTATGTGATTGGTTCACATCTCCATGTGACTAACACCCAAAGGGTTTACTAGATTCAATAATCTAGTTCACATCGCTATGTGATTAAGACCCAAAAAGTGATCATGTTTTGCTTGTGAGAGAAGTTTAGTCAACGGGTCTGCCACATTCAGATCCGCATGTATTTTTGCAAATTTCTATGTCAACAATGCTTTGCATGGAGCTACTCTAGCTAATTGTTACCACTTTCAATATGTATCCAGATTGAGACTTAGAGTCATCTGGATCAGTGTCAAAACTTGCATCGACGTAACCCTTTACGACGAACCTTTTGTCACCTCCGTAATCGAGAAACATATCCTTATTCCAGTAAGGATAATTTTGACCGCTGTCCAGTGATCTACTCCTAGATCACTATTGTACTCCCATGCCAATCAGTGTAGGGTATATAATAGATCTGGTACACAGCATGGCATACTTTATAGAACCTATGACTGAGGCATAGGGAATGACTTTCATTCTCTTTCTATCTTCTGCCGTGGTCGGGCTTTGAGTCTTACTCAACTTCACACCTTGTAACACAGGCAAGAAACTTTTTCTTTGACTGTTCCATTTTGAACTACTTCAAAATCTTGTCAAGGTATGTACTCATTGAAAACACTTATCAAGCGTCTTGATCTATCTCTATAGATCTTGATACTCAATATGTAAGTAGCTTCACCGAGGTCTTTCTTTGAAAAACTCCTTTCAAACATTCCTTTATGCTTTGCAGAATAATTCTACATTATCTCCGATCAACAATATGTCTTTCACATATACTTTATCAGAAATGTTGTAGTGCTCCCACTCACTTTCTTGTAAATACAGGCTTCACCGCAAGTCTGTATAAAACTATATGCTTTGATCAACTTATCAAAGCGTATATTCCAACTCCGAGATGTTTGCACCAGTCCATAGATGAATCGCTGGAGCTTGCACATTTTGTTAACACCTTTAGGATTGACAAAACCTTCTAGTTGTATCGTATACAACTCTTCTTTAATAAATCCATTAAGGAATGCAGTTTTGTTTATCCATTTGCCGGATTTCATAAAATGCGGCAATTGCTAACATGATTCGGACAGACTCAAGCATAGATACGAGTGAGAAACTCTCATCGTAGTCAACACCTTGAACTTTGTCAAAAACCTTTTCCGACAATTCTAGCTTTGTAGATAGTAACACTACTATCAGCGTCCCTCTTCCTCTTGAAGATCCATTTATTTTCTATGGCTTGCCGATCATCGGGCAAGTCAACCAAAGTCCATACTTTGTTCTCATACATGGATCCCATCTCAGATTTCATGGCTTCAAGCCATTTTGCGGAATCTGGGCTCACCATCGCTTCTTCATAGTTCGTAGGTTCGTCATGGTCAAGTAACATGACCTCCAGCATAGGATTACCGTACCACTCTGGTGCGGATCTCACTCTGGTTTACCTACAAGATTCGGTAGTAACTTGATCTGAAGTTACATGATCATCATCATTAGCTTCCTCACTAATTGGTGTAGTAGTCACAAGAACAGATTTTTGTGATGAACTACTTTCCAATAAGGGAGAAGGTACAATTACCTTATCAAGTTTTCTACTTTCCTCCCACTCACTTCTTTCGAGAGAAACTCCTTCTCTGGAAAGGATCCATTCTTAGCAATGAATGTCTTGCCTTCGGATCTGTGATAGAAGGTGTACCCAACAGTTTGCTTTGGGTATCCTATGAAGACATATTTCTCCGATTTGGTTTTGAGCTTATTAGGATGAAACCTTTTCATATAAGCATCACAATCCCAAACTTTAAGAAACGACAACTTTGGTTTCTTGCCAAACCACAGTTCAGATTGTGTCGTCTCAACGGACTTAGATGGTGCCCTTTTAAACGTGAATGCAGCTGTCTTTAATGCATAACCCCAAAACGATAGCGGCAAATTCTGTAAGATACATCATAGATCGCACCATATCAAATAAAGTACGATTACAACGTTCGGACACACCATTACACTGTGGTGTTCCAGGTGGCGTGAGTAGTGAAACTATTTCACATTGTTTTAACTGAAGACGAAACTCGTAACTCAAATACTCTTCTCCACGATCAGATCGCAGAAACTTTATTTTCTTGTTACGATAATTTTCCACTTCACTCTGAAATTCTTTGAACTTTTCAAATGTTTCAGACTTATGTTTGATCAAGTAGATATACTCATATCTGCTCAAATCATCTGTGAAGATCAGAAAATAATGATACCTGTCGCGAGCCTCAATATTCATCGGACCACATACATCAGTATGTATGATTTCCAACAAATATGTTGCTCGCTCCATTGTTCCGGAGAACGGAGTCTTAAGTCATCTTGCCCATAAGGCATGGTTCGCAAGCACCAAGTGATTCATAATCAAGTGATTCCAAAATCCCATCAGCATGGAGTTTCTTCATGCGCTTTACACCAATATGGCCTAAACGGCAGTCCTACAAATAAGTTACACTATCATTATTAACTTCGCATCTTTTGGTTTCAATATTATGAATATGTTATCACTACGATCGAGATCCAACGAACTATTTTCATTGGGTGTGTAACCATATAAGGTTTTATTCATGTAAACAGAACAACAATTTATTCTCTTACTTAAATGAATAACCGTATTACAATAAACATGATCAAATCATATTCATGCTCAACGCAAACACCAAATAATACTTATTTAGGTTCAACACTAATCCCAAAATTATAGGGAGTGTGCGATGATGATCATATCAATCTTGGAACCACTTCCAACACACATTGTCACTTCACCCTTAACTAGTCTCTGTTTATTCTGCAACTCCCATTTCGAGTTACTAATCTTAGCAACTGAACTAGTATCAAATACTGAGGGTTTGCTATAAACACTAGTAAAGTACACATCAATAACATGTATATCAAATATACTTATGTTCACTTTGCCATCCTTCTTATCCGCCAATCACTTGGGGTAGTTCCGCTTCCAGTGACCGGTCCCTTTGCAGTAGAAGCACTTAGTCTCAGGCTTAGGACCAGACTTGGGCTTCTTCACTTGAGCAGCAACTTGCTTGCTGTTCTTCTTGAAGTTCCCCTTCTTCCCTCTGTCCTTTTCTTGAAACTAGTGGCCTTGTCAACCATCAACACTTGATGTTTTTCTTGATTTCTACCTTCGTTGATTTCAGCGTCATAAAGAGCTTGGGAGTTGTTTCCGTTATCCCTTGCATATTATAGTTCATCACGAAGTTCTACTAACTTGGTGATGGTGACTAGAGAATTCTGTCAATCACTATCTTATCTGGAAGATTAACTCCCACTTGATTCAAGCGATTGTAGTACCCAGACAATCTGAGCACATGCTCACTAGTTGAGCGATTCTCCTCCATCTTTTAGCTATAGAACTTGTTGGAGACTTCATATCTCTCAACTCGGGTATTTGCTTGAAATATTAACTTCAACTCCTGGAACATCTCATATGGTCCATGACGTTCAAAACGTCTTTGAAGTCCCGATTCTAAGCCGTTAAGCATGGTGCACTTAAACTATCAAGTAGTCATCATATTGAGCTAGCCAAACGTTCATAACGTCTGCATCTGCTCCTGCAATAGGTCTGTCACCTAGCGGTGCATCAAGGACATAATTCTTCTGTGCAGCAATGAGGATAAACCTCAGATCATGGATCCAATCCGCATCATTGCTACTAACATCTTTCAACACAATTTTCTCTAGGAACATATCAAAATAAACATATGAAAGCAACAACGCGAGCTATTGATCTACAACATAGATATGCTAATACTACCAGGACTAAGTTCATGATAAATTAAAGTTCAATTAATCATATTACTTAAGAACTCCCACTTAGAAAGACATCCCTCTAATCTTCTAAGTGATCACGTGATCCGAATCAACTAAACCATGTCCGATCATCACGTGAGATGGAGCAGTTTCATTGGTGAACATCACTATGTTGATCATATCTACTATATGATTCACGCTCGACCTTTCGGTCTTCGTGTTCCGAGGCCATATATGTATATGCTTGGCTCGTCAAGTATAACCTGAGTATTCCGCGTGTGCAACTGTTTTGCACCCGTTGTATTTGAACGTAGAGCCTATCACACCCGATCATCACGTGGTGTCTCAGCACGAAGAACTTTCGCAACGGTGCATACTCAGGGAGAACACTTCTTGATAATTAGTGAGAGATCATCTTAAAATGCTACCGTCAAACTAAGCAAAAATAAGATGTATAAAAGATAAACATCATATGCAATCAAAATATGTGACATGATATGGCCATCATCATCTTGCTTCTTTGATCTCCATCTCCAAAGTACCGTCATGATTTCTATCGTCACCGGCATGACACCATGATCTCCATCATCTTGATCTATATCAATGTGTCGTCACATGGTCGTCTCGCCAATTATTGCTCTTGCAACTATTGCTATCGCATAGCGATAAAGTAAAGCAATTATTTGGTGCTTGCATCTTATGCAATAAAGAGACAACCATAAGGCTTTTGCCAGTTGCCGATAACTTCAACAAAACATGATCATCTCATACAACAACTTATATCTCATCACGTTTTGATCATATCACATCACAACATGCCCTGCAAAAACAAGTTAGACGTCCTCTACTTTGCTGTTGCAAGTTTTACGTGGCTGCTACGGGCTTAAGTAAGAACCAATCTTACCTATGCATCAAGACCACAATGATAGTTTGTCAAGTTGGTGCTGTTTTAACCTTCGCAAGGACCGGGCGTAGCCACACTCGGTTCAACTAAAGTTGGAGAAACTGACACCCGCCAGCCACCTGTGTGCAAAGCACGGCGGTAGAACCAGTCTCGCGTAAGCGTACGCCTAATGTCGGTCCGGGCCGCTTCATCCAACAATACCGCCGAACCAAAGTATGACATGCTGGTAAGCAGTATGACTTATATCACCCACAACTCACTTGTATTCTACTCGTGCATATAACATCAAACCATAAAAACCTAGGCTCGGATGGCACTGTTGGGGAACGTAGTAATTTCAAAATTTCCTACGCACACGCAAGATCATGGTGATGCATAGCAACGAGATGGGAGAGTGTTGTCTACGTACCCTTGTAGACCGAAGCGGAAGTGTTGACGCAATGTAGAGGAAGTAGTCGTACGTCTTCCCGGTCCAACCGATCCAAGCACCGTTACTCCGGCACCTCCGAGTTCTTGGCACACGTTCAGCTCGATGACGCTCCCCGGGCTCCGATCCAGCAAAGCTTCGGGTAGGAGTTTCGTCAGCACGACGGCGTGGTGACGATCTTGATGTACTACTGTCGCAGGGCTTCGCCTAAGCACCGCTACAATATTATCGAGGACTATGGTGGCAGGGGGCGCCGCACACTGCTAAGAATATGATCACGTGGATCAACTTGTGTGTCTATGGGGTGCCCCCTGCCCCTGTATATAAAGGAGTGGAGGAGGGGAGGGCCGGCCCTCTCTATGGCGCGCCCTAGGGGAGTCCTACTCCCACCGGGAGTAGGATTCCCCCTTTCCTAGTCCAACTAGGAGTCCTTCCATGTAGTAGGAGTAGGAAACAAGGAAGGGGCGCAGCCCCTCCCCCTAGTCCAATTCGGACTAGGCCTTGGGGGGGCGCGTGGCCTGCCCTAGGCAGCCCCTCTCTCTTTCCCGTATGGCCCAATAAGGCCCAATACTTCTCCCGACGAATTCCCGTAACTCTCCGGTACTCCGAAAAATACCCGAATCACTCGAACCTTTCCGAAGTCCGAATATAGTCGTCCAATATATCGATCTTTACGTCTCGACCATTTCGAGACTCCTCGTCATGTCTCCGATCTCATCCGGGACTCCGAACTCCTTCGGTACATCAAAACTCATAAACTCATAATATAACTGTCATCGAAACCTTAAGCATGCGGACCCTACGGTTCGAGAACAATGTAGACATGACCGAGACACGTCTCCGGTCAATAACCAATAGCGGGACCTGGATGCCCATATTGGCTCCTACACATTCTACGAAGATCTTTTATCGGTCAGACCGCATAACAACATACATTGTTCCCTTTGTCATCGGTATGTTACTTGCCTGAGATTCGATCGTCGGTATCTCAATACCTAGTTCAATCTCGTTACCGATAAGTCTCTTTACTCGTTCCGTAATACATCATCTCACAACTAACTCATTAGTTGCAATGCTTGCAAGGCTTATGTGATGTGCATTACCGAGAGGGCCCAGAGATACCTCTCCGACAATCGGAGTGACAAATCCTAATCTCGAAATACGCCAACCCAACATGTACCTTTGGAGACACCTGTAGAGCACCTTTATAATCACCCAGTTACATTGTGACGTTTGGTAGCACACAAAGTGTTCCTCCGGTAAACGGGAGTTGCATAATCTCATAGTCATAGGAACATGTATAAGTCATGAAGAAAGCAATAGCGACATACTAAACGATCGGGTGCTAAGCTAATGGAATGGGTCATGTCAATCAGATCATTCACCTAATGATGTGACCCCGTTAATCAAATAACAACTCTTTGTCCATGGTTAGGAAACATAACCATCTTTGATTAACGAGCTAGTCAAGTAGAGGCATACTAGTGACACTCTGTTTGTCTATGTATTCACACATGTATTATGTTTCCGGTTAATAAAATTCTAGCATGAATAATAAACATTTATCATGATATAAGGAAAAAAGTAATAACTTTATTATTGCCTCTAGGGCATATTTCCTTCAGGCGCAGGGAGGAAGAGACGAGGAGGAAGACGACGGCCGGCACACTGTGCTCCCATGGGCGTTCGGCGGCGAGCGTCGGTGAGGGGTTTTACAGATTGGGAAAGAGGTCTAGGAGGACGGAGATGATGCGGTAAAACTCTTGGACACGCTCACGCGCGCGAAGCCGATGAGAGGAGGAGCTGCCGAAGCACAAACGGCCACTGGACGCGGCCACTGCACACAGAGCACGTAAATGTGCATGCCAGCTGCGCGGTCACCACATGCACTGGCATATAGTGGGGGAGAGGGGCTGGAACGGTTGACTAGTGCGTAGTTCATCCAGGGTAGGCCTCAACTATGGTGGTAGATCAGTTAAAAGAGCTGTGGTTAAAAGATAATCTCCCTCTGAAGTTTACTGCAGTAAACTTGGGTGAACAGTAGTGATCAACAGGGATTTTACTGGCACCAAAGAGTTTGTCTGGGGTGATTAACTAAGGAAGGACTATGATCCTGGAGGTTTTGAGGCATAATGGAGCACAAACTAATATAGTTGCTTTGTAACTCACATTATGGGTCCGGAATCAAGATTTGGATGATGCACTCACATGGAGTAACCACTTGAGGTAAAACTTGACAGGGCTTAGTGACTTGGCCAAATAAAGGTGCTGTAAAAATTTCATACCAATTGGTTTTTACCAAAATGGTACTTGCTTCACAAACATCCTTGTTGACCAGAAACTTGCAAGAATTCTATAGAAATATTGGCTAGGTGAAATGGTGCCAAATTTGGTGGAGAGAAGTTATTTGGGTAGGAGAATGCTTTGGTAAATTTTCAAGATTTTTGAAGCGATATAAATTATACTTGCTTCACAACCTGAAAATATTGATAGAATTAAAGATTTGATGTTGTGCTCACATAGATGATTGGGTGGGGCTGAATTCTGTAGGAGAGCAATTATATGAGCACAATAAGAGGCGTGCAAAATTTCAACTCATTTGGGTAAACCTAGATAGCACTTCCTTCACAAAGGCTTCCCTCAAACAGGAACTTTGAAAAATAACTGAGGAAGTTTGGCTAGGCAAATAAAGTTTAATTTTGCCACAGGACAATTATTTGGATGATATATCATGCCAAAAAAGTTTGGGGGCAAATGGGAAAGGATAAATAGCACTTGCTTCACAATGTGCCATTTAGGATAGAATAGGAAATGAATTTATTGAGCATGATGGAAAATATGGCCAATGAAATACTTTGCCATATTTGATGAAGATATGACCCAAACAATTTATAAGAATTATTTGGGGATTTTTGGATGGACAGAAATATAAGTTTCTTCACAACCTAGGGCAGATAGGGTTATTCCTTTAATAGGAAAATGAATTTTCCCTAGAAAAGAAATTGGGGTTTGGTCAAGCAGTGGAGTGACATGATCTTGGCAAGGTTTTTAGGATGATGAGCCACTTGGGAGAGGAAATGAAGCTGATTTCCCAGGTGACAAGGCCACAGAACCACTCCAAAAAGAAAAACAGAGCAAAAACCAATTAAATCAAAAGAAAAAGGAAAGGGCCAAAATCCAGGATGTTATAGTTCCCTCCATGGAGAAGATGATCAAACAATGGCAGAAGTAAGGGTGAAGGCAAATGGAGGAGGGAGGAAGAGCGTGCGACAACAGTTCCAAAATCGAGAGGGAAAGGCGAAGAGTCGGCGGACGGTTGCCACGGTACACGAAGAGGCACCCCGGCCTACATAGATGTCCGTTCGGAAATTGTACAAAAGGACTCGTCGTCGTCCCACTGACATGTTGGAATGGGACCACATGTCAATGAAACATGGTGTGTAATTTATCATGCAAAATGCGATCTGGCCGCGTTGGCCCGAGGTGCCGCATTAGTTATCGACCTTTTTTTATGGCGTGCCGTTCAGTTTTGATGCATGACTAACTAGTACTGTGTAGCGACCCGACCCGAATGGATCAAGTCTCTGTGCTCCGGTGTCATCCCTGGATCAGTAATGCTGACACCACACAGTACTTCGAAGGATTTATAGCAGAGTGGCAATCACACACTTATTACATCGATGTCTCAGAGAGAACTTATTACAATAAATATGGCTTAAAGCCATCTAATAACGATAACAGCGGAAGACTTGGAAGGTAAATGGGTCCATCAACTCCAACGGCATCACTGAGTATAGAACCACGACCTAAAAGCACCTTACTCGTCGTCTGAAAAGTCTGCAACATGAAAGTTGCAGCCCGAAAACAGGTCAGCACATGGAATATGCTGGCAATGTAACACATAGAGAGTAATGAACAGTAATGAGCTATACTATATGCATGTATGGCTGGTGGAAAGCTCTATGGTTACAGTTTTGCGTAAAGCCAGTTTTTCCCTACTGCAAAGGAATAAATCTATTTAACTATCATGGTAGTTGAACATCGAGAATGGTTGACAGCATTCCGATCCCAATTAAGTGAACAATTAAAAACCCAACAATATTAATTAGAAGTAACATGATGAGATTCACATGATATTCAAGTACTAGATACTCAAGTTGTCCATAACCGGGGACACGGCTAATCATGATTAGTTTGTTACACTCTGTAGAGGTTTGCGCACTTTTCCCTATCCAAATAAAATGCAAATAAAACTCCGGAAAAACCAAAATTTGGTTTATTTATTAAATCTTCATTTTTCCTAAATTTGGGAAAGTCATATTATTCCCTCTCTCAAAATTTTGATATTTGGAAAAATAATTGAAGATGAAATAAATAAATCAAATGATCCTCTTTTCAAAATTTGAGAAAACTCAAATATGAAAATAACAAAATCTCCAACTCTCTCCGAGGGTCCTTGAGTTGCGTGAAATTTCTAGGATCGACCAAAATGCAAGAAAATATGATATGCATGATGATCTAATGTATAACATTCCAAATTGAAAATTTGGGATGTTACAAACCTACCCCCCTTAAGATGAATCTTGCCCTCGAGATTCGGGTTGGCTAGAAAATAGGTGAGGGTGGTCCTTGAGCAAATCTTCTTCTCTCTCCCAGGTGGCTTCATCCTCTAAGTGGTGGTTCCACTGAACTTTGCAAAACTTGATAACCTTGCTGCGGGTAACTCTGCTGGCATAATCGAGAATCTTGACTGGCTTCTCCTCATACGTTAAGTCATTATTCAACTGAATCGCTTCAAGTGGCACTGTATCTCTTAGCGGTACCTCCGCTCTCGGCGTGACATTTCTTCAGCTGAGAAACATGGAATACATCATGAACTCCTGACAGTCCCTCTGGTAATTCCAACTTATAAGCGACTTCTCCCATACGTTGCAAGATCTTATACGGTCCAACGAAACGCGGTGCTAATTTTCCCTTAACTCCAAAGCGCTTAACTCCTCGAAGTGGGGATACTCGAAGATAAACTCTGTCTCCGGTTTCATAAACTGTCTCCTTGCGTTTAGAATCTGCGTAGCTCTTCTGCCTGGACTGGGCTACCTTGAGCCTATCGCGAATCAACTTAACTCTCCGTTCAGACTCCTTAATCAAATCTGGTCCAAAGAACTGACGGTCTCCAACTTCGTCCCATGACAACGGTGTCCTGCACCTCCTTCCGTATAAAGCTTCGAAAGGTGCCATCTTCAAACTGGTTTGGTAACTGTTGTTATAAGAAAACTCCGCATACGGCAAGTTATCGTCCCAACTAGATCCATAATCTAGTGCACAAGCTCTCAGCATATCCTCCAAAATCTGATTGACTCTCTCGGTCTGTCCATCTGTCTGTGGGTGAAAAGTTGTGCTGAACTCTAGTCTGGTTCCCAAAGTCTCATGCAACTGATTCGAAAACTTTGAGGTAAATTGGGTTCCTCTATCTAATATGATACTCCTCGGAACTCCATGCAAACAAATGATCCTAGTCATGTATATCTTTGCCAACTTAGCACTGGTGTAAGTGGTCTTAACTGGAATGAAATGTGCTACCTTCGTCAAACGATCAACTACTACCCATATCGAGTCATAGCCTGCCTTCGTCCTGTGTAGTCCTGTGATAAAATCCATGCCTATCTTATCCCACTTCCATTCGGGTATCGGCAATGGTTGTAACAATTCGGCTGGCTTCTGATGTTCTGCCTTTACTCTATGACATACATCACAAACTGCTACATATGCTGCAATATCCTTCTTCATTCCGGTCCACCAGAATGTTTCCTTCAAATCCAAATACATCTTGGTATTTCCTGGGTGAATCGAATAGGGTGAATCATGTGCCTCTTGCAGAATCAACTTCCTGATCTCCGGGTCATTGGGCACATAAACACGGTCCTCAAACCATAGGGTATCGTGCTCATCCTCATGAAATCCCTTTGCTTTTCCTTCGCTCATTTTCTCTTTTATAAAAGCAATCTCCTTGTCAGATTTCTGAGCTTCTCTGATTTTATCCATCAATGTTGACTGAATCTCCAATGCTGCTACATAGCCTCTCGGAACTATTTCCAAACATAGTTCACGAAGGTTTTTTGCCAACTCCTTGGGTATTTCTCCCGTCATTAACGTATTGACATGGCTCTTACCGCTCAATGCGTCAGCTACTACATTAGCTTTTCCGAGATGATAATGCAATCTCATGTCATAATCCTTGATGAGCTCCAACCATCTCCTTTGTCTGAGGTTCAACTCCTTCTGCGTGAAAATGTACTTCAAACTCTTGTGATCCGTGTACACCTCACAATGATTTCCAATGAGGAAGTGTCTCCACATCTTCAATGCATGCACTACGGCTGCTAACTCCAAATCATACGTGGCATAATTCAACTCATGAGGCTTCAGTTGTCGTGAATCATACGAAACAACTCTCCCTTCCTGCATAAGCACTGCTCCAAGTCCTCGACGTGAAGCGTCGCAATACACCTCATAATCCTTGGTCTGATCTGGCAAAATCAATACTGGTGAGGTAACCAAACGTTTCTTCAACTCCTGGAAACTAGCCTCACATTCCTCAGTCCAATTGAACTTGGTATCCTTCTTCAACAATTCAGTCATAGGCTTTGCAATCTTTGAAAAGTTCTCAATGAATCTCCGGTAGTATCCTGCGAGTCCAAGAAAACTCCGGATCTCTCCAACTGTCGTTGGTGCTTCCCATTCGGTTATGCTCTCGACCTTTGTGGGGTCAACTGCTATCCCTTCTCCGGATATAACATGTCCAAGGAATCCAACTTCCTTCAACCAAAACTCACATTTGCTAAATTTGGCGTATAATTGATGTTCCCTTAGTTTCTCCAAAACCAAACGCAAATGTTCCTTATGCTCCTCTTCATTCTTTGAATAAATCAGAATGTCGTCAATGAACACTACGACGAACTTATCCAAAAACTCCATAAATACCTTGTTCATCAGGTTCATAAAATAGGCAGGTGCGTTAGTCAATCCAAATGACATAACGGTATACTCGTACAATCCGTATCTCGTGGTAAAAGCTGTCTTGGGTATGTCCTGCTCTCGAATCTTCAATTGATGGTACCCTGATCGCAAATCGATCTTGGAAAACACTTTAGCTCCTTGCAAACGATCAAACAGATCATTGATCATTGGCAGTGGGTACTTGTTCTTGATGGTTACTTCATTCAATCCACGGTAATCAACAACCATCCTTAATGATCCATCCTTCTTCTCCACTAGAAGTACGGGTGATCCCCAAGGCAAAGAACTTGGGCGAATGTAACCTTTCTCCAGTAACTCCTTGATCCGATTCTTAATTTCTACCAAATCCTTTGCTGGCATCCGGTACGATCGCTTTGATATTGGGCCTGTACCTGGCAAAAGCTCAATTAAGAACTCGATATCTCTATCAGGTGGCATTCCTGGCAATTCCTCAGGAAATACATCAGGGTAATCCTTCACCACTAGTACTTCTTCCTGCATAACTCCTGTTAAAGAATTTACTTGTGTCCTGTTCGGCACATGCCGGAATACATACTTGATCCTTCTTCCTTCTGGTGTGGTAAGAAAAATTGACTTACTAGCGCATTCAATGTTCCCTTCATACATTGATAACCAATCCATGCCTAATATCACGTCCAATCCTTGAGATTCCAATACTATTAGGTCTGAGGGAAACACATAGTTACCAATCCTTAATGGTAACCGATCACACCATCGTCTAGCCATAAACTCTGCTCCTGGTGAGCTTACTAACATGGGTGACCTAAGGGCTTGGGTTGGTAGGTTATATTTATCCACAAATCCCCTTGATATGTATGAATGCGATGCACCAGTATCAAAAAGAACAAGTGCAGTAAATGACTTAACCAGAAACTTACCGATTACTGCATCAGGCTGATCTTCAACCTCCTCCACATTAACGTGGTTCACCTGTCCCCTATTGAAAGGGTTCGGCTTCTTCCCAGAGCTTCCATTGCCATTTCCATTCTGGCCTTCAGGACATTCATTGGCATAATGCCCGGTCTTGGAACACTTGAAACAGGTGACTTGACTCAGATCTCTCTTGGTTGGGGTTGATGGGGCGGTATGGTTCTGGCCGTTGCTTCCTCCATTCCCATTACCATTCTTGTGGCCATTATGGTTGTGCGAGCTACCTCCTCCATGGGTATGCTAAAACTGAAATCCCGGTTTAGGGGCAAAACGGGGCTTCTGCTGGGCTCCAGAGTTATACTTCCCCTGTCCATACTTCCTCTTGCGGTTCTCAATCTGCTGTTGCTTCCCTTCAATCATGATGGCATGATCTACCAACTCCTGGTAGTTGTTGAAACTTGCTACCATCAACTGTATGCTTAGTTCATCATTCAGTCCTTCCAGAAACTTCTCCTGCTTAGCTGCATCCGTAGCAACGTCATCTGGGGCTTAACGTGCTAGCTTGCTGAAGTCATCAACGTACTGGCCAACTGTCCTTCCTCCTTGGCGTAAGTTGCGAAACTCACGCTTCTTCATGGCCATAGCTCCTGCTGAAACATGGGTAGTGCGGAAAGCTTGCTGAAACTGATCCCATGTGACAGTGTCAACTGGGTAAGTGGCTGTGAAATTCTCCCACCATGCTGCCGTGGGTCCGTCAAGTTGATGTGCGGCAAACTTCACTTTCTCACCATCTGTGCATCTTGCAGTAGTCAACTCCCTTCCTATCTTGCGGAGCCAATCGTCTGCTACTATTGGCTCGGTGCTACTGGAAAACACCGGCGGATTCAGCCTAAGGAAACGGGCTAAGTGATCAACATGTGGTGGTGGTGGGGTTGTTGTTGTTCTGCTGGTTCTGGACTAACACCTGCATCAATTGATTCTGCTGCTGGATCAACTGAGTGAGCTCCGGTGGAAATCCATTGTCACGCCTCGGAGGCATCTGAGGGTTTAGAAAAGACGAGAATTAAGAATAGAGTGAGGTCTAAAGAGAGAACACTACCCCAATGCACATGAGCAAATGCACACAAAATCACTTCATTCAATCAAACAAGGGCTTACAAACGGTCTAGAACTATCGCAAAAGTGCTCGAACTATAATGTTTACATGGAGGAAATACTACTACTATTTGGTGGTCATCTAGAAATTTGAACCGGTGGAAGACTCCATGATATCTGCTCCAGCCTCGTCTTCAAAGTCGGGTTCACTTGGATCCGAATCGGTGTCGTCGATGATGATGTAGTTGTCCGGACATGCGACGTACATGTCTTCCTCCCTGGATGCTAACTTCACCTTGAGTTCTTCAATCTCCTGCTTAAGATCGCCATTGTGCCTTGCTAGAGCTACGATCTCGTCCATGTAGTCCTTGCGTGTAGACTTCAGTTCTCCTTCTAGCTCGATGATCCTTGCCTTCGCATTGTTCAACTCTATCATATCATTGCACATCTGGTTCTCGTGGCGTCGAATGTGCTGGTTTAACTCCTGGATGAAAGCTGCAATGGATCTATCCTTCTTGGTGCTGACTAACTCCCATTGTTCATCTCGGCGTCCGCAAATCTGGTAGATAGTGTCCTTGAGGTCTTCTTGATAAACTTCTCCAATGCGTCCCATGGTGATATGAGCTGCCATGCTCCTTCCCAGACTCCAGGTTGGTGCACTGAAAACACTATCTATGGGCTTCGTGATTGGCGCGAATGTCCTTCCCGGAACGTGAGCTTGAATCTTCCAGCGCTCTTCTTCAGGCAGAGTGGCGTTGAAGGTTCCCGTGAAACTTGGTAGTCCTATGTTCAGGTACTTGGTGACTTCCTTCAAGTGAAATCCAAAAGGTGTGCCTTCATCCGGTTGGGCGTACTTGATCTTCGCGTTCGTCATCCTAAAAGAGTAGAAAAGATGAGGAGTTAGAAAATGAGAAGAGAATAGTGATCTATGGCTTTAACTTAGTGGTCGTATCCTACAGTCAGCGTGTGCTCTGATACCATCTCTGTAGCGACCCGACCCAAATGGATCAAGTCTCTGTGCTCCGGTGTCATCCCTGGATCAGTAATGCTGACACCACACAGTACTTCAAAGGATTTATAGCAGAGTGGCAATCACACACTTATTACATCGATGTCTCAGAGAGAACTTATTACAATAAATATGGCTTAAAGCCATCTAATAACGATAACAGCGGAAGACTTGGAAGGTAAATGGGTCCATCAACTCCAACAGCATCACTGAGTATAGAACCACGACCTAAAAGCACCTTACTCGTCGTCTGAAAAGTCTGCAACATGAAAGTTGGAGCCCGAAAACAGGCCAGCACATGGAATATGCTGGCAATGTAACACATAGAGAGTAATGAATAGTAATGAGCTATACTATATGCATGTGTGGCTGGTGGAAAGCTCTATGGTTACAGTTTTGCGTAAAGCCAGTTTTTCCCTACTGCAAAGGAATAAATTTATTTAACTATCATGGTAGTTGAACATCGAGAATGGTTGACAGCATTCCGATCCCAATTAAGTGAACAATTAAAAACCCAACAATATTAATTAGAAGTAACATGATGAGATTCACATGATATTCAAGTACTAGATACTCAAGTTGTCCATAACCGGGGACACGGCTAATCATGATTAGTTTGTTACACTCTGCAGAGGTTTGCGCACTTTTCCCTATCCAAATAAAATGCAAATAAAACTCCGGAAAAACCAAAATTTGGTTTATTTATTAAATCTTCATTTTTCCTAAATTTGGGAAAGTCATATTATTCCCTCTCTCAAAATTTTGATATTTGGAAAAATAATTGAAGATGAAATAAATAAATCAAATGATCCTCTTTTCAAAATTTGAGAAAACTCAAATATGAAAATAACGAAATCTTCAACTCTCTCCGAGGGTCCTTGAGTTGCGTGAAATTTCTAGGATCGACCAAAATGCAAGAAAATATGATATGCATGATGATCTAATGTATAATATTCCAAATTGAAAATTTGGGATGTTACATACTGTATGCAGAGAAAATATAAACTACTCTACCACTACTCCACCTCTAGTACTAGTAGTATAAAAAGATATATAGGCTGGAGCTTCAGCGCTTTCTTGCTCAGGGCTGCCCACTTGCTTCTCATACTATCACCCTCTCTCCAGATCTAAAAAAGACGGCCTCTCTCTCCCTCCTCACCGGTGGTCACAGATCCGTCGGGGAAGAAAAGGATGTGCAGCATTGACGCACTCGTCGTCGACGAGCTAGGTCACGCAGTGACGACAAGGCCGTCCTCTCAGACCTAGTGCCCGTGTGGGATGGCCTTCGTCCCCAAGCTCGTTGCCGTAGTGTGTGCGGAGGACAACGACCACGAGCGAAGCCACTTCCCGCCGACCCTCAGGTATGCTACCTCTTTTCGAACCATACCGTTGATCTATTGCCCCATGTGCCACGTCGCTGCATGTGGATATTTTCCCTCCACCATCTTCCGAATATGCTATCCTCTGCTCGGCTGGTCACGCAGACGGAAACCTTAACTCGCACTATTAAAGGAAACCCTACTTCATGCAGACTAATCCATGTCTGGGTTGAATAAGGAAAGGAAGGGAGACTGTACTGTCCAAGAGACTAGGCATCAAACCCGCATCTAGGTTGAAAAGGGGAAAATCAGTAGCTAAAGAGAACAAAAATGGAATGTAATCCATATATGCTACCTGGATATTTGTTGCTCTGGGCAACCATACCTCCCTCACCACTCTATGCATCCGTGGAGGTATATCGTACTGGTGCGCCCACTGTCCGAATGGGCCTCCCATGCTCTTATTGCCACTTTTTTGCTGTTAGTATAACACCAGCGGTCAAGTCAAGCAATGCTACTGCTAAAGTTATGCCACATTTAACTAATGCTGCACTCAGTCTAATGCCACCGATAAATTTAAGCAATGCCATTTAATGTCACTGGATTATTTCAGGGTTAGCTGTTGATTGTGGATGTATTAAAGATTTTTCAGCTAAGGCATTCTAATGTTGTTGCACAGCTAGTATACCAATGATGAATCTTGTTACTACCTTCAGATTTTTGCACTGTTAATGCTTATAGATTACATACCTCACTTTCATGAGATAACTCAATTTTTTTGTACAGTGTCAAGAGGAAAGGTCAAGAGTTGGCACCTCCTCCTCCGGCTGTTCTCTTGATTCGTTCGATCAAGTTTTTATGTTTGATCAATTATCAAGATAGGGATATCAATTCTTTGGTCCCCTCGAGTTCGAAATGATATTTACCTTGAAGGTACATGGTTTGCAATTTTTTTATACTGTCATTAGTTAATAATGCTAGTTACCTTCATACTTTTTTATTTGGTTTAATGCTCTTGCACATCTAGTATACCAATGCTGAAACTTGCTACCTTTACATTTTGTATTGTTAATTCTTATAGAAATCTTCCAGTGCTAGAGCTTATGGAAATCTGTTCAGTAAAACCATTGTACTGTACCCTGTAATAAAATAACTACTCTACTATTGCACTAGCCACTGGATTAGTGTATATTTGTACTATTCAAATGGTGTTGCATTAGCGTATGGACATATATAAAGTGTGGCAAGCTTTCCCAGATATGTGCTCAAGAAAACTACTACCTGTTTTTCTAAATACTGGACATTTGGGTACCTTAAATTGAACTACAAAAACGTCTTATATTAAGGAACATAGGGTGTAGAGTTCACTCAAATGATCCCGGTAAAGCTAGTCACACATTTATTAAAATTAATGTTCATTATGTTATCGGAGGAGGTTTGTATGTTTGTCTCTAATGCCTGTCGACTACATACCTGACATCATGATGTAATGTTAAGTCGTTTCCTTTTGTATAGTGTCACTGAATTGTCAAGGCGGTGATGGCATTTTATTTTAGTTGAACTGCACAAAATATGCTAAAAAGAAGAGGAAAGGTCAGGAATGGCTCAGTTTTCAAGAAAAAACTATGTATGCCTTCTTGACATCAGCCGTTGTTGCCCTATTTTTTTCCTCCAAACAGGTGGTTAGAAACAGTCTTGCTACCTTTTCCCATTTAGAAATTGGAATGCTTATATTTGTGAGTCTATGCTTCAACTAGTGCCAATTTTATAGTAATCACACTTTCAATATCTATGCAAATAGGGATGCTCGATTTTAGTGGAACTGCACAAAAAGTCCAAATGGTTCAACATTAGGAGCATGTTTTCTTCCAAACCTTCATATCCAATTGGTGGCACTATGAGCTGTTCATTACGAAGGTACATGGTTTGCTACTATCTTGCTACTCTTTTTGTACTGTCATTAGATAGTAATACTAGTGGTTTGCATGTGAATTTATTGGCAGGGTGGACCTACATTGGAGGTGCAGGACAGGATTCAATGATTGGATTCTCAATTTCGGTTGTATCAATTTCACCTCTTCCATCACTACGAACATGGATATCCTTGGTCTGATGAAGAATAGGCACTATATTTCTGCTCTGAACCAGCAAATCAATTTATTATGAAATTGTCGAGGGCAAAACATGACTGTATCAAATTGTCCAGTGCAAAACATGACAGATGCTAAGCAGAAGAGACGTGCTTCAACCGAAAATACAAGGTGGGGTATATGTTTACTAGCTGCTTGATATTTGTGCAGACAGAGATGTCTACCCATTGCTATTTGGCAAACAAACAAAGTGACCGCAATTTTGGTTGAACTGCATAAGAGAATAGTATAGTCACTGCATGCAGTGCCTTTTGAAAATAGACACAAAAAGATTGGATAGTCACTTCATGGACTGCAGAAAAGTAGCACTGTACTATTTATTGGCAAACACTAGGTGCTTCATTGCTTTGGTCTAATTATACAATGGGCATCATTTTGCCTAAGTTAAAGTTTGTATTCCGAAAATAGTCTCGTCGTGTGATCGAGAGAAGACCAAATCATATTACAGTGGATGTTCCTCCATCATGTGTGGTTCATTCTCATGGTTCCAGCTATTGGTGAAACTAGTTACGTTTGCAAGAGGAATTGTAGACTTCACAAACAAATTTGTCTTTCACTCTGTACTGAATGTTGGCCAAGAGAAGCACCATGTTAGTAGGAAGAACATATGTTTTTTCTAGATCTTTGCTTTTGGAGCTACATATTTGTATATTATATGTGAATCATTGAGATGCATTAACATGTTGATCTTATGTATGGGAATCGTACTAGTTGGTTTTGAATTTGGGCTACTAATATGAACATATTACAATGCCAGGCCTATGAGTCTCGTGTGAACATTTCGAACGGATTGGCTCTTACTGCTGTGAACAGCATGATCCTTATTTCTGTGTTCTCAGTATTTACAAGTTACTAACAGTTCCTTATTTATGTTCGCTCAGTGTTTACAAGTTACTGATCGATCACTAGCTAGCCTACTAATGCGCTCCTGGCAGTTTTAGTTGTGAGGCAAGATCCGAAGTGGCGATTGTTTGAATAAAAATGCCTACCTCTAAAGAAACTGGCAAGCTGCTCTGAAGAAAATGCCATGCGAATCTGAAGAAACTGCCAACAAAAACGTTCGCAAATGCCCTATCTCCCAGCGAACGTTCATTAGCTAATGCGATCGTACATGTACACCATCCGACCTACTCGATCCTACATGTACACTATTCGACCTACTCGATCCTACACGGATAAATAGCGGATCACGCACGTACTACCTCCTTTCCAGTTTGAAGGGCTCAATTCAAAAAATGACCTACTCGATCCTACATGAATAAATAGCGGATCACGCACATACTACCTCCTTTCCGGTTTGCAGGGCTTAATTCAAAAATCTCACCAACCAAGGTAGATGATCAGTGGTGGAATCATTTTTGACAAGGAGGGAGTACCTCATCTGGATGATTCGAGAGCACTCATTTGACCATCATGCCGGCGTGCGACCCAGCACGGACGCACGGGACGCACCACTGACGGGATAGCACAGTCATAATTTTAGTTTTTCTAGTTTTCCATGGCAAGCTGGCGTGCTAAGCCATGCCTGCTTATGCATTGAATTCCGATGACCGCGATGACCATCGTGTTTCCCGCGACATGTTGGTTCGCCTACCTTCCACCTATAATTACTGTTTCCCGGGCTTCTCCGGTGGCACCATCACCCAACTCGCCCTATCCTCATAAGCCCCCACCGGCCCGAGGTCGCTTTCCACTTATCCTCGCTCTCGCCACGTCCGCCATGCTCCCGCCCGTCCGCGATAGGCGACGCCGAAGACGATCACCACCGGAACTAGTGTTTGGTTTTTCACCAGAAGGCAGACAGAGGGAGGAGGCATTCTATCAGTCTTTTGATGGCAATGCGGAGTATGAGGAGTTGTTGGAGCGCGACCGCCTGGCGAAGGAGCAGCGTATTGCCGATTTGCGCTGCCAACGGGACATGGAGCAGCAGCGCACCGACGCTCTGAGTCGCGAGCAGCGCGCCTGCAACTAGGCCGACTACGTGGAGGCCGGCATCCGGCAAATAGCCCTGGAGGCTGTCGGGCACGCACGCGTTCACGATGCCGAATTTTACTACAAGCTCGTCAAGTGGGTTTCCCACTTAGAAGCCAAAGCTTCGGTGGACCACGCCGACATGGAAAGGGCCAACGCGCGTGAGAAACGCGCCCTATCGCACCTCTGGCAAGTTTGAGGCAAGGCGGAGGATGCCGGTGCCGGCGTTTAGCGTGTACCGTAGATGGCGGCCGGCATCGTCTAGTTAGCTAAAGAGTAAGTTAGTACTTGTACACTACTAGAGTATTAGTGGGAGTAGATAGTTAACTTGGCTATGATGGTTGTCAAAGTGGAAGTGCAGTACTCTATATTTGGATCAGACTTGTTACTTTGCTCTGAATGTTGAACTTTCCGTTTGAACGTATGGAATGGGTTGTTATTTTTTAAAATGGGTTGTATTTGTCTGCCACGGGTTTAGAGGGTGACTTGTGGGCTTACCAGGTTGACGCGTACACAATCAGGAGATGATTGTACGTGGAGAGGATGACAGCAGGGACCCGCCAAGGTCATGGCAGTACACAAGCAAGTGCCTCCTTATTTCAAGCCAATAAAAAAATGGCTCCTCCTAATGGATTTCTGACATATGGGTCCCATTCCATTGTCAATGTAGTCAATAAACGAGAGAACTGCACAACGAGCGGCTGACACCAGGGACACAGCAGCTCACCCAGTTATTTTTGTTTTGGGTTAATTTGATAAATGCCACTCTAAATTTGGTGATTCCGAGTGTTGGGGAACGTAGTAATTTCAAAAAAATTCCTACGCACACGCAAGATCATGGTGATGCATAGCAACAAGAGGGGAGAGTGTTGTCTACGTACCCTCGTAGACCGAAGCGGAAGCGTTGACACAACGTAGAGGAAGTAGTCGTACGTCTTCCCGATCCGACTGATCCAAGCACCGAACGGATGGCACCTCCGAGTTCTGCACACGTTCAGCTCGATGACGCTCCCCGGGCTCCGATCCAGCAAAGCTTCGGGGAGGAGTTCCATCAGCACGACGGCGTGGTGACGATCTTGATGTTCTACTTTCGCAGGGCTTCGCTTAAGCACCGCAACAATATGACCGAGGTGTAATATCATGGAGGGGGGCACCGCACACGGCTAAGGAACGATCACGAAGATCAACTTGTGTGTCTATGGGGTGCCCCCTGCCCCCGTATATAAAGGAGTGGAGGAGGGGAGGGCCGGCCCTCTCTATGGCGCGCCCTAGGGAGTCCTACTCCCACCGGGAGTAGGATTCCCCCTTTCCTAGTCCAACTAGGATTCCTACCATGTAGTAGGAGTAGGAGAGAAGGAAGGGGAAAGGAGAAGGGAAGGAAGGAGGGGGCGCAGCCCCTCCCCCTAGTCCAATTCGGACTAGGCCTTGGGGGGCGCGCGGCCTGCCCTAGGCAGCCCCTCTCTCTTTCCCGTATGGCCCAATAAGGCCCAATACTTCTCCCGGCGAATTCCCGTAACTCTCCGGTACTCCGAAAAATACCCGAATCACTCGGAACCTTTCCGAAGTCCGAATATAGTCGTCCAATATATCGATCTTTACGTCTCGACCATTTCGAGACTCCTCGTGATGTCCCCGATCTCATCCGGGAACTCCTTAGGTACATCAAAACTCATAAACTCATAATATAACTATCATTGAAACCTTAAGCGTGCGGACCCTACGGGTTCGAGAACAATGTAGACACGACCGAGACACGTCTCCGGTCAATAACCAATAGCAGAACCTGGATGCTCATATTGGCTCCTACATATTCTACGAAGATCTTTATCGGTCAGACCGCATAACAACTTACGTTATTCCCTTTGTCATCGGTATGTTACTTGCCCGAGATTCGATCGTCGGTATCCAATACCTAATTCAATCTCGTTACCGGAAAGTCTCTTTACTCGTTCCGTAATACATCATCTCGCAACTAACTCATTAGCTGCAATGCTTGCAAGGCTTAAGTGATGTGCATTACCGAGAGGGCGAGAGATACCTCCCCAACAATCGGAGTGACAAATCCTAATCTCGAAATACGCCAACCCAACATGTACCTTCGGAGACACCTGTAGAGCTCCTTTATAATCACCCAGTTACATTGTGACGTTTGGTAGCACACAAAGTGTTCCTCCGGCAAACGGGAGTTGCATAATCTCATAGTCATAGGAACATGTATAAGTCATGAAGAAAGCAATAGCAACATACTAAACGATCGGGTGCTAAGCTAATGGAATGGGTCATGTCAATCAGATCATTCAACTAATGATGTGATCCCGTTAATCAAATAACCTTGTCCATGGTTAGGAAACATAACCATCTTTGATTAACGAGCTAGTCAAGTAGAGGCATACTAGTGACACTCTGTTTTCTATGTATTCACACATGTATTATGTTTCCGGTTAATACAATTCTAGCATGAATAATAAACATTTATCATGAAATAAGGAAATAAATAATAACTTTGTTATTGCCTCTAGGGCATATTTCCTTGAGTCTCCCACTTGCACTAGAGTCAATAATCTAGTTCACATCGCTATGTGATTAACACCAATAGTTCACATCTTTATGTGATTGGTTCACATCTCCATGTGACTAACACCCAAAGGGTTTACTAGATTCAATAATCTAGTTCACATTGCTATGTGATTAACACCCAAAGAGTGATCATGTTTTGCTTGTGAGAGAAATTTAGTCAACGGGCCTGCCAAATTCAGATCCGTATGTATTTTGCAAAATTCTGTGTCTACAATGCTCTGCACGGAGCTACTCTAGCTAAGTGCTCCCACTTTCAATATGTATCCAGATTGAGACTTAGAATCATCTGGATCAGTGTCAAAAACTTGCATCGACGTAACCATTTACGACGAACCTTTTTGTCACGTCCATAATCGAGAAACATATCCTTATTTTACTAAGGATAATTCTGACCACTGTCCAGTGATCTACTCCTAGATCACTATTGTACTCCCTTGCCAAATCAGTGCAGGGTATACGATAGATCTGGTACACAACATGACATACTTTATAGAACCTATGGCCAAGGCATAGGGAATGACTTTCATTCTCTTTTTATCTTCTGCCGTGGTCGGGCTTTGAGTCCTACTCAACTTCACACCTTGTAATACAGGCAAGAACTCTTTCTTTGACTGCTCCATTTTGAACTACTTCAAAATCTTGTCAAGGTATGTACTCATTGAAAAAACTTATCAAGCGTCTTGATCTATCTCTATAGATTTTGAAGCTCAATATGTAAGCAGCTTCACAGAAGTCTTTCTTTGAAAAACTCCTTTCAAACACTCCTTTATGCTTTATAGGATAATTCTACATTATTTCTGATCAACAATATGTCATTCACATATACTTATCAGAAATTCTGTAGTGCTCCCACTCACTTCTTGTAAATATAGGCTTCACCGCAAGTCTGTATAAAACTATATGCTTTGATCAACTCGTCAAAGCGTATATTCCAACTCCGAGATGCTTGCACCAGTCCACAGATGGATCGCTGGAGCTTGCACATTTTGTTAGCACCTTTCTGATTGACAAAATCTTATGGTTGCATCATATACAACTCTTCTTTAATAAATCCATTAAGGAATGCAGTTTTGTTTATCCATTTGCCAGATTTCATAAAATGCGGCAATTACTTACATGATTCGGACAGACTCAAGCATAGATACGAGTGAGAAGCTCTCATCGTAGTCAACACCTTGAACTTGTCGAAAACCTTTTGCGAAAATTCTAGCTTTGTAGATAGTAACACTACTATCAGTGTCCGTCTTCCTCTTGAAGATCCATTTATTCTCAATTGCTTGCCGATCATCGGGCAAGTCAACCAAAGTCCAAACTTTGTTCTCATACATGGATCATATCTCAGATTTCATGGCCTCAAACCATTTCGCGGAATCTGGGCTCATCATCACTTCCTTATAGTTCGTAGGTTCGTCATGGTGAAGTAACATGACCTCCAGAACAGGATTACCGTACCACTCTGGTGCGGATCTCACTCTGGTTTACCTACGAGATTCGGTAGTAACTTGATCTGAAGTTACATGATCATCATCATTAGCTTCCTCACTAATTGGTGTAGTAGTCACAAGAATAGATTTTTGTGATGAACTACTTTCCAATAAGGGAGAAGGTACAATTACCTTATCAAGTTTTCTACTTTCCTCCCACGCACTTCTTTCGAGAGAAACTCCTTTTCTGGAAAGGATCCATTCTTAGCAACGAATGTCTTGTCTTCGGATCTGTGATAGAAGGTGTACCCAACAGTCTCCTTTGGGTATCCTATGAAGACACATTTCTTCGATTTGGGTTTGAGCTTATCAGGACGAAACTTTTTCACATAAGCATCACAACCCCAAACTTTAAGAAACGACAACTTTGGTTTCTTGCTAAACCATAGTTCATATAGTGTCGTCTCAACGGATTTAGATGGTGCCCTATTTAACATGAATGCAGCTGTCTCTAATGCATAACCCCAAAATGATAGTGGTAAATCGGCAAGAGACATCATAGATTGCACCATATCTAATAAAGTACGGTTACGATGTTCAGACACACCATTACACCGTGGTGTTCCAGGTGGCGTGAGTAGTGAAACTATTTCACATTGTTTTAACTGAAGGCCAAACTCGTAACTCAAATATTTTACCTCTGCGATCATATCGTAGAAACTTTTATTTTCTTGTTACGATGATTCTCCACTTCACTCTGAAATTCTTTGAACTTTTCAAATGTTTCAGACTTGTGTTTCATCAAGTAGATATACCCATATCTGCTCAAATCATCTGTGAAGGTCAGAAAATAATGATACCTGTTGCGAGCCTCAATATTCATCGGACCACATACATCAGTATGTATGATTTCCAACAAATCTGTTGCTCGCTCCATTGTTCTGAAGAACAGAGTCTTAGTCATTTTGCCCATGAGGCATGGTTCGCAAGTATCAACTGATTCATAATCAAGTGATTCCAAAAGCCCATCAGCATGGAGTTTCTTCATGCGCTTTACACCAATATGACCTAAACGGCAGTGCCACAAATAAGTTTGCACTATCATTATTAACTTTGCATCTTTTGGTTTCAATATTATGTTTATGTGTATCACTACGATTGAGATCCAACGAACTATTTTCATTGGGTGTGTAACCATATAAGGTTTTATTCATGTAAACAGAACAACAATTTATTCTCTTACTTAAATGAATAACCGTATTACAATAAACATGATCAAATCATATTCATGCTCAACGCAAACACCAAATAACACTTATTTAGGTTCAACACTAATCCCGAAAGTATAGGGAGTGTGCGATGATGATCATATCAATTTTGGAACTACTTCCAACACACATCGTTACTTCACTCTTAACTAGTCTCTGTTTATTCTGCAACTCCCATTTCGAGTTACTAATCTTAGAACCTAAACTAGTATCAAATACTGAGGGGTTTCTATAAACACTAGTAAAGTACACATCAATAACATGTATATCAAATATACTTATGTTCACTTTGCCATCCTTCTTATCCGCCAAATACTTGGGGTAGTTCCGCTTCCAGTGACTAGTTCCTTTGCAGTAGAAGCACTTAGTCTCAAGCTCGGGACCAGACTTGGGCTTCTTCACTTGAGCAGCAACTTGCTTGCCGTTCTGCTTGAAGTTCCCCTTCTTCCCTTTGCCCTTTTCTTGAAACTAGAGGTTTTGTCAACCATCAACACTTGATGTTTTTCTTGATTTCTACCTTCGTTGATTTCAGCATCACGAAGAGCTTGGGAGTTGTTTCCGTTATCCCTTGCATATTATAGTTCATCACGAAGTTCTACTAACTTGGTGATGGTGACTAGAGAATTCTGTCAATCACTATCTTATCTGGAAGATTAACTCCCACTTGATTCAAGCGATTGTAGTACCCAGACAATCTGAGCACATGCTCACTAGTTGAGCAATTCTCCTCCATCTTTTAGCTATAGAACTTGTTGGAGACTTCATATCTGTCAACTCGGGTATTTGCTTGAAATATTAACTTCAACTCCTGGAACATCTCATATGGTCCATGACGTTCAAAACGTCTTTGAAGTCCCAATTCTAAGCCGTTAAGCATGGTGCACTAAACTATCAAGTAGTCATCATATTGAGCTAGTCAAACGTTCATAACGTCTGCATCTGCTCCTGCAATAGGTCTGTCACCTAGCGGTGCATCAAGGACATAATTCTTCTATGCAGCAATGAGGATAAACCTCAGATCACGGATCCAATCCGCATCATTGCTACTAACATCTTTCAACACAATTTTCTCTAGGAACATATCAAAATAAACAAAGGGAAACAACAACGCAAGCTATTGATCTACAACATAATTTGCAAAATACTTCCAGGACTAAGTTCATGATAAATTTAAGTTCAATTAATCATATTACTTAAGAACTCCCACTTAGATAGACATCCCTCTAATCATCTAAGTGATCACGTGATCCAAATCAACTAAACCATGACCGATCATCACGTGAGATGGAGTAGTTTTCAATGGTGAACATCGCTATGTTGATCATATCTACTATATGATTCACGCTCGACCTTTCGGTCTCAGTGTTCCGAGGCCATATCTGCATATGCTAGGCTCGTCAAGTTTAACCTGAGTATTCTGCGTGTGCAAAACTGGCTTGCACCCGTTGTAGATGGACGTAGAGCTTATCACACCCGATCATCACGTGGTGTCTGGGCACGAAAAACTTTGGCAACGGTGCATACTTAGGGAGAACACTTTTATCTTGAAATTTAGTGAGAGATCATCTTATAATGCTACCGTCAATCAAAGCAAGATAAGATGCATAAAAGATAAACATCACATGCAATCAATATAAGTGATATGATATGGCCATCATCATCTTGTGCTTGTGATCTCCATCTCCGAAGCACCGTCATGATCACCATCGTCACTGGCGCGACACCTTGATCTCCATCGTAGCATCGTTGTCGTCTCGCCAATCTTATGCTTCTACGACTATCTCTACCGCTTAGTGATAAAGTAAAGCATTACAGGCGATTGCATTGCATACAATAAAGCGACAACCATATGGCTCCTGCCAGTTGCCGATAACTTGGTTACAAAACATGATCATCTCATACAATAAAATTTAGCATCATGCCTTGACCATATCACATCACAACATGCCCTGCAAAAACAAGTTAGACGTCCTCTACCTTGTTTGTTGCAAGTTTTACGTGGCTGCTACGGGCTTAAGCAAGAACCAATCTTACCTACGCATCAAAACCACAATGATAGTTTGTCAAGTTGGTGCTGTTTTAACCTTCGCAAGGACCGGGCGTAGCCACACTCGGTTCAACTAAAGTTGGAGAAACTGACACCCGCCAGCCACCTGTGTGCAAAGCACGACGGTAGAACCAGTCTCGCGTAAGATTACGCGTAATGTCGGTCCGGGCCGCTTCATCCAACAATACCGCCGAACCAAAGTATGACATGCTGGTAAGCAGTATGACTTATATCGCCCACAACTCACTTGTGTTCTACTCGTGCATATAACATCAACACATAAAACCTAGGCTCTGATACCACTGTTGGGGAACATAGTAATTTCAAAAAAATTCCTACGCACACGCAAGATCATGGTGATGCATAGCAAAGAGAGGGGAGAGTGTTGTCTACATACCCTCGTAGACCGAAGCGGAAGCGTTGACACAACGTAGAGGAAGTAGTCGTACGTCTTCCCGATCCAACCGATCCAAGCACCGAATGGACGGCACCTCCAAGTTCTGCACACGTTCAGCTCGATGACGCTCCCCGGGCTCCGATCCAGCAAAGCTTCGGGGAGGAGTTCCGTCAGCACGAAGGCGTGGTGACGATCTTGATGTTCTACTGTCGCAGGGCTTCGCCTAAGCACCACAACAATATGACCGAGGTGTAATATCGTGGAGGGGGGCACCGCACACGGCTAAGGAACGATCACGAAGATCAACTTGTGTGTCTATGGGGTGCCCTCTGCCCCCGTATATAAAGGAGTGGAGGAGGGGAGGGCCGCCCCTCTCTATGGCGCGCCCTAGGGAGTCCTACTCCCACCGGGAGTAGGATTCCCCCTTTCCTAGTCCAACTAGGATTCCTTCCATGTAGTAGGAGTAGGAGACAAGGAAGGGGAAAGGAGAAGGGAAGGAAGGAGGGGGCGCAGCCCCTCCCCCTAGTCCAATTCGGACTAGGCCTTGGGGGGGGGGCTGCCCTAGGCAGCCCCTCTCTCTTTCCCGTATGGCCCAATAAGGCCCAATACTTCTCCCGGCGAATTCCCGTAACTCTCCGGTACTCCGAAAAATACCCGAATCACTCGGAACCTTTCTGAAGTCCGAATATAGTCGTCCAATATATCGATCTTTACGTCTCGACCATTTCGAGACTCCTCGTCATGTCCTCGATCTCATCCGGGACTTCGAACTCCTTCGGTACATCAAAACTCATAAACTCATAATATAACTGTCATTGAAACCTTAAGCGTGCGGACCCTACGGGTTCGAGAACAATGTAGACACGTCTCCGGTCAATAACCAATAGCGGAACCTGGATGCTCATATTGGCTCCTACATATTCTACGAAGATCTTTATCGATCAGACCGCATAACAACATACGTTGTTCCCTTTGTCATCGGTATGTTACTTGCCCTAGATTCGATCGTCGGTATCCAATACCTAGTTCAATCTCGTTACCGGCAAGTCTCTTTACTCGTCCCGTAATACATCATCTCGCAACTAACTCATTAGCTGCAATGCTTGCAAGGCTTAAGTGATGTGCATTACCGAGAGGGCCCAGAGATACCTCTCCAACAATCGGAGTGACAAATCCTAATCTCAAAATACGCCAACCCAACATGTATCTTCGGAGACACCTGTAGAGCTCCTTTATAATCACCCAGTTACGTTGTGACGTTTGGTAGCACACAAAGTGTTCCTCCGGCAAACAGGAGTTGCATAATCTCATAGTCATAGGAACATGTATAAGTCATGAAGAAATCAATAGCAACATACTAAATGATCGGGTGCTAAGCTAATGGAATGGGTCATGTCAATCAGATCATTCAACTAATGATGTGATCCCGTTAATCAAATAACAACTCTTCGTCCATGGTTAGGAAACATAACCATCTTTGATTAACGAGCTAGTCAAGTAGAGGCATACTAGTGACACTCTGTTTTTCTATGTATTCACACATGTATTATGTTTCCGGTTAATACAATTCTAGCATGAATAAGAAACATTTATCATGAAATAAGGAAATAAATAATAACTTTATTATTGCCTCTAGGGCATATTTCCTTCACCGAGAAATGCCACTGCAATTTCCAAACTTTGAAAAATGCCATTTCAAGTCATTTCTAGTGGCATTTTTCAAAGTCTGGAGTGGCGTTTTTCAAAGTTTGCAAAAATTGCTGTGGCGTTTTTCAAAGTGTGCAAAAATTGCAGTGGCATTTTTCAAAGTTTGGAAATTGTAGTGGCATTTTTATGAATTGCCATAATTGGAGTGGCATTTATCTAATTTATTTTTAGATGAAAGCAGGGTGTCAACTGGGCTGTGCGGGGCACTCTGGCCTGTCTAGACAGCCTTTTCTTTTATGTTTACCATAGACCAGCCCAGTAGTTTTTTTCTTTCTTTCTGAAAATGGCTAGCCCAGTTTTTTTGTGATTTGTCAAGTAAGTCGCTTTGTCAGGCATGTTGGGCTGCAAATCTTTCAAGACAAGGAGAGCTTCATTCGGCTGGCTGAGAAAATGGCCTGTCAGCAATGAGAAATGGGTTGTACATTTTTAAAACACATCAAACCGTCAATTAGTTTCAATTTTTTTTTCATTTCGAGATTTTAAATTGCATTGATTTTTATGGGTGGACAATTTATTGGATTTTATATTGATATACATTTATTTTTAAAATCAGTTTGAATGTGACTCAAAATTTCGGGATTAAAAACAGTTCGGACCGCATCGAAATATGCAAAATTTCGTATAATTTTTTAACCTTGGCCACAATATGGGCTGTAATGTTGAATATGGGCTCCAAAAAAACCTTAAGAATTAGCAAATGAGCTGTAAATTATTAGAAATAATGGCAGATGGGCTGTAAGCTGTTTTCCATAGATTTGAGGCTTTCCTAAAAATAGGTTGATGCACAAGCAGTGACTGTTGGATGTCCATCCAACGGCCGTCGTGCTTCTTCAATCTCTGCTCTTCCTACTCCAGCCGCTCAAACAAGCACCGGCGGGACTGCCTGCTCCCTCCTCCCGCGGCCGGTTGTGCTGCCGCGCAGGCCTCACCGCCCCACCGTACTCCCATCGCTGTCCTAGCCATCCCTCTACTCACCCACACCTGTTGTTACTCTCCGTCGACGGCAGACGAACTAGTAAACCCTCGTACTCCCCTTCCCGTGGGAAACAACTGCCGAGTCTTCCCTGGCTCCGTGTCATTCCCTTCCTAGGCCTCGCCGTCATCCACCGCCCTGGTGCTCTCGGCGCGGCGTGGTCAACGTGGTTAACGGCCGACATGCATCTGATGTTGACTATACGTGGAGAGGCTGACAGCTGGGTCCACGGCCGCATGCAAGGAATTGCCTCCTTATTACAAGCAAAATACTCCACCTCACATCTGGGACCCACCGAAAGGACCTCTGTATTTTGCGAAAAAACGTTCCCTCTGCTGACAGCTCGGACCCACCAGCTATATCTTCGCACGCAAGGAAGTGCCTCCTTATTGCGCACAAAAAATGAATACTCCCCTTGCTAGCTGGGACCCACCTTGGTGGGAGGCTGACTTGTGGGCCTACTAAGTTGACGGGGATGGAGGGCTTTGTCATCTTAGTCAATATGAACGATTCTAGCTCCAGTGACTGTATGATGTCCATCCAACGGCCATAGTGCTTCTTCAACCTCTGGTCTTCTTGCTCCAGCCGCCCAAAGCAACGTTGGTCGTGCCGCCTGCTACTGCCTCCCATGGCCGGCTGTGCTGCCATGGAGGGCCTCACTGCCCCTACTACTCCCACCGCTGGCCAAGCCCTGTGGCGACGGTAGGCTCACACCATAGCCGAACCAGTGAACCCTCGTACTCCTGTCCACGTGGGCATCCACTGCCGCGTCGTCCCCTTCCTAGGCGTCACCGTCTTGGTTCTCTCGGCGCAGCGTGGTCAATGTGGTCAACGACCGACTTCCATTGTAAGAGTACTGTACATGGAGAGGCTGACAGCTGGGTCCACGGCCGCAACAAGGAAGTGACTCCTTATTACGTGAAAAATAATGATTCCCCCACCTGACAGCAGGGACCCACCGGACGGGCCATTGTATTTCGCGAAAAAAATGTTTCCCCCCTGACTGTTGGGACCCACCAGCTACATCTTCGCACGCAAGGAAGTGTGTCCATATTTTGGGCAAAAAAATGATTCACCCTCATGACTGCTGGGACCCACCAGCTACATCTTCGCACGCAAGGAAGTGCCTGACAGTCGGGACCAACCTGGTCGAAGCGTATGTAGCATTGTCATTCTGGTCGCGAACATGTACATACATACTAGTCGATGTAGAGGCGTGCACGTGTTGTAGTAGAGGCGCGCACGTGTCGTAGTAGAGGCGTGCATGTAGCATGTACACGTACGTACAGCAGCCAGGGTGCAAGAAAGTAAATACGGCCATGTACGTACATACGGGCGGGGTCTCGAACGCCTACTCGCGCATACGTACGGCTAGGGCTCCTGTACATGGCTGGGTCAGAACGGAGAAACTGCGTCATCATCGTGTTCATGGGGAGGCAACGGAATGCGTCGTGTTCATCGGGAGGCAACAGAACGCGTGTTGTTCATCGGGAGCCAACCGGCTTGGACGGAATAGCCGACGGAAACGAGGCCTGGCGTACCACAGAACGAAGGAAACGGCCTTGTGTTCGACCGGCCATGGTCGAAATGGGATCCTGTTCATCAGGAGGGGTCTCGCGTACCGCAAAACGGAGGAAACGGACCTCCTACGATGGAAACGGGGTCCTATTGATCGGGAGGGGTGTGGTGTACCGCAAAACGGAGGAAGCAGACTTGTGTTGGAGCTCTATGGTCGAAACGGGGGTCCTGTTCATCGGGAGGGTTGTGGCATACCGCAAAACGGGACTCGATGGGATATTGTTCATCTCCACCGTCGGCTGCCTCCACGGGCTACTGTTCATCCACCGTCGACCTCCTCCAGCCTCCACCTGCTACTGTTCATCCACAATCTCCTGTTCATCCAGCCTCCACCGCGCGCTCCTCCATCGGCTACTATTCAACCAGCCGTCTCCACGGGGTCCTGTTCAACCACCCCTCCATGCGATACTATTAATCCAGCCCTCCACCGGTTACTATTCAACCAGCCCTCCACCGGCTACTATTCATCCAGCCCTCCACGGGATTCTGTTCATCCACCCCTCCACGGGGCCCTATTCATCCACCGGCTCGATCGATCGGGGTACTGTTCATCCAGCGGCAATGGCCTCTACTACCATGGGGTCCTGTTCATCCAACCCTCCACCGGGAACTGTTCATCCAAACCCCTCAACAATGCTCACTGTTCATCTAGAGGCAGCATCGATCGGCTTCAGTTAGCAGCAGTAGCGAAGGAATCACTCGGGTTCACTTAACAGCAAGGGATCGATCGATCGCTCGGGTTTAGTAACGCATAGCCTGCAGTGCAATTGCTCGGGTTCAGTTAGGGCCCAACACCTCGCTCGGGTTCAATTAGAGCCCAACGCCTCGCACACGCGCGCATACGTATGAGAGAAATGCGCATCGCTCGGCCCCCGACAGCCCACCGTAACCAGGAACTCCCCGATATTTTCCTCGCCCTCGCTTCTACCATGGTTTTTTCGTCATGGACGGCCCAAAGAATGTCATGCAACTGCGTCTCTGGCCCGCCCAGGATGAAAAGCCCATTTTTTGTCATGGTTTTTTGTCGTAGAAGTAGGACCCCACCACATCTATGATAATACCGGATTTTGTCACAATTATCCTCATAGAAGTGTCATAAGTATGACAGAAAAAAAATTCGTTCGGCCCAAAATGTCACGGATGTGTCTTTTTTTGTAGTGTGAGTTCGAAACTTTGTGTTGTTCCTTACTCCGATTCTTAGCACAAAGCAAATGCCATGTTCTTTACCACATATGAGATCATCCTGTCCAGCAAGAACATCCCTTAGATTAGATTTGATTCGAAAATTTAGGGTTAGGTTTCCGCCGAACTCATCTCGGACCGACCGAGTTGTGGAAATCGGTCTCACCGATTTGGCTTAGGCTATTGCACTTGCACTTTTCGGTCTGACCGAAAGATGCAAATCGGTGCGACCGAGTTCAACTCTCTGTGAAACCCTAGCAATCTCGGAGTCACTGAACTGTGTCTCGGTCTGACCGATTTCACTAGTTTAATTCCAAAAGTTGCTTCGGTGTCACCGAGTTTAACAAATCGGTAGCTCCGAAATGCTTTCTGTGGAAAACAAAAACTAAGTTTTTGACATATTTGTTTTGCAAAAACTCTGCACTTTGTGATGCTTATCCACTCTATCTCATCTATATCTATTCACAGGGTATGCTATCAGTTTGCTTTGCCAGTATGTCTGATCAGAGTGATAGCCAAAATAAGTCAGAAGAGCAAGTGAACATGAGTGAGGGCACTATTCCCTCTAGCAGCTATTATGAGGGCAACAGGAGTACTCCAAGCAATTTGTCCAAAGCAGCTACAAGGACAAGGAAGAAGAGAAACTCAGACTCAGAGGATGAGGACTATGTGGCTGCTGAGGAGGAAGTGAGCTCCAAGAAGAAAGTGCAGAAGAAGGAATATGGAGCTGTTGCAGCAACAAAACCTGGTATGCACAAGAAGGCACCTGCCAATAGAGTTCCTATGTCAAAGGCCAGAGCCTCCACTCATGAAACTTCCAAGTCAACTGGAGGAGAGGCTGCTGGTGAGGGCAAGAAGAAGGAAAGGAAGAGAGGAAGATGGTGCAAGAAGGTGGATCCAATGACAGAATTTGAAAAGCACTAATCTGATGAAGATGAAGAAGAGGAAGAGGATGCTACACCAGCACCCAAGTCTCAAAAGCTGATGGGGGATGCCATCAAGTATGGGGCTGCCCCTTCAAAGCCCAAGACTGTCCCCAAAGCTTCTTCTCAAACTCCAAAGAATTCAAAGCCCAAGAGGAGCACAAGGAATATTGTAGCAGCTAAAAAGAACAAGGCCCCAGTGCCTGAGATGGATGAAGAAGAAGATGCTGAAGCCCAAGTGTTAAGGAAGCTCAAACCTAAAATTTCAGATCATGATGATAGCCATCTAATGGCAGAAGACATGAACATCAGGAAGGATGCAGGTCTCAGACTTTGGAGACAAAGTGATCCATATGTTGTGAGGAGGAGGACTGTTGTGGAGTACATGTTCCATACCAAAGAGTAGCAGGATTTCTATGAAACAATATTGCTTGACAAGAAGCCCATTGAGGGAGTCCTCGATTAAGGGGTCCTCGGGCGTCCGGCCTGTGTGACATGGGTCGGACTATTAGACCATGAAGATATAAGATAGAAGACTTCCCCGTGTCCAGATGGGACTCTCCTTTGTGTGGGAGGCAAGCTAGGCACCCGGATGTATTATTTCCTTTCTCTGTAACCGACTTTGTATAACCCTAGGCCCCTCCGGTGTCTATATAAACCGGAGGGTTTAGTCCATAGACACAATCAAAATCAGACAGGCTAGACCTCTAGGGTTTAGCCACAACGATCTCGTGGTAGATCAACTCTTGTAATCCTCATACTCATCAAGATCAATCAAGCAGGACGTAGGGTATTACCTCCATCAAGAGGGCCCAAACCTGGGTAAAACATCGTGTCCCCTGCCTCCTGTTACCATCGACCTTAGACGCACAGTTCAGGACCCCCTACCCAAGATCCGCCGGTTTTGACACCGACATTGGTGCTTTCATTGAGCATAGTAATACGACCTTCCGAGGGATCATTCCCAGCAGGGAGGAACGATGCGCGGGGAAATTTACACTCGACGTGGTATTCGGCACGCCAAAGAACTATCGGCCCGAAGAGATAACCTTCCAAGTGGCCCCTTTCAACAGTGGATATCTGATACGTCTCCAACGTATCTATAATTTTTGATTGCTCCATGCTACTTTATCTACTTTTCTGGACTATATTGGGCTTTATTTTCCACTTTTATATTATTTTTGGGACTAACCTATTAACCGGAGGCCCAGCCCAGAATTGTTGTTTTTTGCCAATTTCAGTATTTTGAGGAAACAGAATATCAAACGGAGTCCAAACAGAATGAAACCTTCGGGAACGTGATCTTCTCACCGAACGTGATCCAAGAGACTTGGACCCTACTCCAAGAAGTTTCCGGGGAGGTCACGAGGGTGGAGGGCGCCCCCCCTGGGCGCGCCCCCCTGCCTCGTGGGCCCCCCGGAGCTCCACCGACATGCTCCTTCCTCCTATATATACCTAGGTACCCCCATTAGACCAAAGACAGAGCCAAAAACCTAATTCCACCGCCGCAACTTCCTGTATCCACGAGATCCCATCTTGGGGCCTGTTCCGGAGCTCTGCCGGAGAGGGCATCCATCACGGAGGGCTTCTACATCAACACCATAGCCCTTCCGATGAACTGTGAGTAGTTTACTTCAGACCTTCGGGTCCATAGCTAGTAGCTAGATGGCTTCTTCTCTCTTTTTGGATCTCAATACAATGTTCTCCCCCTCTCTCATGGAGATCTATTCGATGTAATCTTCTTTTTGCGGTGTGTTTGTTGAGACCGATGAATTGTGGGTTTGTGATCCAACTTATCTATGAATAATATTTGAATGTTCTCTGAATTCTTTTATGTATGATTGAGTTATCTTTGCAAGTCTCTTCGAATTATCCGTTTGGTTTGGCCAACTAGATTGGTAGTTCTTGCAATGGGAGAAGTGCTTAGCTTTGGGTTCAATCTTGCGGTGTCCTTACTCAGTGACAGAAAGAGTTGCAAGGCACGTATTGTATTGTTGCCATCGAGGATAACAAGATGGGGTATTTATCATATTGCGTGAATTTATTCCTCTACATCATGTCATCTTGCTTAAGGCGTTACTCTGTTTTTAACTTAATACTCTAGATGCATGCTGGATAGCGGTCGATGAGTGGAGTAATAGTAGTAGATGCAGGCAGGAGTCGGTCTACTTTTCACGGACATGATGCCTATATACATGATCATACCTAGATAACCTCATAACTATGCTCAATTCTATCAATTGCTCAACAGTAATTTGTTCACCCACCGTAGAATATCTATGCACTTGAGAGAAGCCACTAGTGAAACCTATGGCCCCCGGGTCTATTCTCATCATATCAATCTCCATTACTTTATTTTACTTGTTTTGCTTTTACTTTTCACTTTGCATCTTTATACCAAAAATACCAAAAATATTATCTCTATCAGATCTCACTCTCGTAAGTGACCGTGAAGGGATTGACAACCCCTAAGCGTTGGTTGTGAGTTGCTACTGTTTTGTGCAGGTACGAGGGACTTGTGCGTGACCTCCTACTGGATTGATACCTTGGTTCTCAAAAACTGAGGGAAATACTTACGCTACTGTGATGCATCACCCCCTCCTCTTCAGGGAAAACCAACGCTAGCTCGAGACGTAGCAAGAAGGATTTCTGGCGCCGTTGCCGGGGAGGCCTACGCCAAGTCAAGTCAAGATTTACTCTCCCGTCAACGAGCCATTTTTGGCGCCATTGCCGGGGAGTCTACGCAAAAAGTCAACATACCAAGTACCCATCACAATCTCTATCTCTCGCATTACATTATTTGCCATTTGCCTCTCGTTTTCCTCTCCCCCACTTCACCCTTGCCATTTTATTCGCCCTCTCTCTCTATCCTCCCTCTCTATTTGCCTCTTTTCCCCCTTTGCCTTTTGTTTGCTCGTGTGTTAGTTTGCTTGCTTGTTCGTCACGATGGCCTTACCTAATTTTGGTGATCTTCACCTTAAAAGGCTAGAAGATATCAAAAACGATGTCAGGAAGTTTATGGTCTTGCAATTTGAGCATAATAATTTCTTTAGAAACGAGCTTAAGGAACAAAAGAGTTTTATGAGTTATATGAATAAAGAGCTCGATGATATGTCCAAAGAATTTGATGGTGTAAGAGCCCAAATTGCTCATCTTGAAAAAATGACCGCTGAAATTTCGGATATGCAAGCCACCTTAGTCAATAAGATGGCCGCTAAACCGAATTCCTATGAAAATCAAGATGAAGATCTGAAAGTTATTGATGTTTCCCCTATTAAATCTTTGTTTTGCAATGTGAATCTTGATGAATCTGATTATGATCTTCCCTTACCTAGAAGGCGTTCTAAGAATTCTGAGTTTTTAGATCCTGATGATGAAATTGATAAAAAAGGGATTGAAAGAAATAAAAATCTAGATATTGCTAAACCCACTATTTTGGATCTCAAGGAATTTAACTATGAAAATTGCTCTTTAATTGATTGTATTTCCTTGTTGCAATCCGTGTTAAATTCTCCTCATGCTTATAGTCGAAATAAGGCCTTTACCGAACACATTGTTGACGCCTTAATGCAATCTTATGAAGAAAAGCTTGAGTTGAAAGTTTCTATCCCTATAAAACTCCATGATGAGTGGGAACCTACAATTAAGATTAAAATTAAAAATTATGAGTTTCATGCTTTGTGTGATTTGGGTGCTGGTGTCTCTACTATCCCCAAAGCTTTGTGTGATTTGTTAGATTTCCGTGACTTTGATGATTGCTCTCTAAACTTGCATCTTGCGGATTCCACTATTAAAAAGCCTATGGGAAGAATTAATGATGTTCTTATTGTTGCAAATAGGAATTATGTGCCCGTAAATTTTATCGTTCTTGATATAGATTGCAATCCTTCATGTCCCATTATTCTTGGTAGACCTTTCCTTAGAACGATTGGTGCAATTATTGATATGAAGGAAGGGAATATTAAATTCCAATTTCCCTTAAATAAGGGCATGGAACACTTTCCTAGAAATAAAATAAAATTACCATATGAATCTATCATGAGAGCCACTTATGGATTGCCTACCAAAGATGACAATACCTAGATCTATCCCTGCTTTTATGCCTAGCTAGGGGCGTTAAACGATAGCGCTTGTTGGGAGGCAACCCAATTTTATTTTGTGTTTTTTGTTTTTGGTTTTGTTTAGGAATAAATAATCCATCTAGATTCTTTTTAGATGTGGTTTTATCTTTTAATTAGTGTTTGTGCCAAGTTAAACCTATTAGATCTTCTTGGAAGATAGTTATTTGATCTTGCTGTAATTTCCAGAATCTTTGCGCTCAGTGACTGAATTGTCAAAAATCACCAGAACGTGATAAAATAGTGATTCCAATTTCTGCTGATCAATAAACAAATTGCCCAGGTCGTCTAATTTTGGTAGAATTTTTTGGGTTCCAGAAGTTTGCGTTAGTAACAGATTACTACAGACTGTTCTGTTTTTGACAGATTCTGTTTTTCGTGTGTTGTTTGCTTATTTTGATGAATCTATGGCTAGTAAAATCGTTTATAAACCATAGAGAAGTTGGAATACAGTAGGTTTAACACCAATACAAATAAAGAACAAGTTCACTACAGTACCTTAAAGTAGTCATTTGTTTTCTTTCTCTAACGGAGCTCACGAGATTTCTATTGAGTTTTGTGTTGTGAAGTTTTCAAGTTTTGGGTGAATTCTTTTGATGGATTATGGAACAAGGAGTGGCAAGAGACTAAGCTTGGGGATGCCCATGGCACCCCCAATATAATCTAAGGACACCAAAAAGTCAAAGCTTGGGGATGCCTCGGAAGGCATCCCCTCTTTCGTCCACTTCCATCGGTAATTTACTTGGAGCTATATTTTTATTCACCACATGATATGTGTTTTGCTTGGAGCGTCTTGTATTATTTGTGTCTTTGCTTGTTAGTCTACCACAATCATCTTTGTTGTACACACCTTTTGAGAGAGCCATGTATGAATTAAAATTTGTTATAATACTCTATGTGCTTCACTTATATCTTTTGAGCTTGATAGTTTACTCTATGTGCTTCACTTATATCTTTTTGAGCGTGATAATTTTTGCTCTAGTGCTTCACTTAGATCTTTTAGAGCACAGTGGTGGTTTGTTTTAAAGAAACTTGATCTCTCATGTTTCACTTAGATTATTTTGAGAGTCGTTAATAGCATGGTAATTTGCTTAATGTTAATATACTTGGTATTCAAGATATGTGAAACTTTATTTTTAGTGGGTTGAATACTAAGATAAGTTTGATGCTTGATAATTGTTTTGAGATATGGAGGTGATAATATCATAGTCATGCTAGTTGAGTAGTTGTGAATTTGAGAAATACTTGTGTTGAAGTTAGCAAGTCCCGTAGCATGCACGTATGGTTAAAGTTGTGTAACAAATTTGAAGCATGAAGTGTACCTGGCTTGTGCATCCTTATGAGTGGCGGTCGGGGACGAGCGATGGTCTTTTCCTACCAATATATCCCCCTAGGAGCATGCGCGTAGTACTTGATTTTTGATGACTTCTAAATTTTTGCAATAATTATATGAGTTCTTTTGACTAATGTTGAGTCCATGGATTATACGCACTTTTACCTTTCCGCCATTTGCTAACCTCTTCGGTACCGTGCATTGCCCTTTCTCACATTGAGAGTTGGTGCAAACTTCGCTGGTGCATCCAAACCCGTGATATGATATGCTCTTTCACACATAAACCTCCCCATATCTTCCTCAAAACAGCCACCATACCTACCTATCATGGCATTTCCATAGCCATTCCGAGATATATTGCCATGCAACTTCCACCATCATCATCATCATCATCATGACATGCTTTACTTTTGTCATATTGCCATTGCATGATCTTGTAGTTGACATCGTATTTGTGGTAAAGCCACCATGCATTATTTTTCATACATGTCACTCTTGATTCATTGCACCATCCCGGTACACCACCGGAGGCATTCATATAGAGTCATATCTTGTTCTAGTATCGAGTTGTAATCATTATGTTGTAATCAATAGAAGTGTGATGATCATCATTATTAGAGCATTGCCCAATCAAAAAAAAGAGAAAGGCCAAAAAGAAAAAAAGAAAGGCCCAAAAAGAGAGAGAAAATAAAAAGGGCAATGCTACTATCTCTTTTTCCACACTTGTGCTTCAAAGTAGCACCTTGTTCTTCATGTAGTGAGTCTCATATATTGTGCTTCAAAGCAGCACCATGATTTTCATATAGTGAGTCTCATAAGTTGTCTTGTTCATACTAGTGGGAATTTTTCATTATAGAACTTGGCTTGTATATTCCAACGACGGGCTTCCTCAAAATGCCCTAGGTCTTCATGAGCAAGCAAGTTGGATGCACACCCACTAGTTTTCTTTTGTTGAGCATTCTTAGCTCTAGTGCATCCGTTGCATGGCAATCCCTACTCCTTGCATTAACATCAATTGATGGGCATCTCCATAGCTCGTTGATTAGCCTCAATGATGTGAGACTTTCTCCTTTTTTGTCTTCTCCACACAATCCCCATCATCATATTCTATACCACCCATAGTGCTATGTCCATGGCTCGCGCTCATGTATTGCATGAAGGTTGAAAAAGTTTGAGATTATTTGAGTATGAAACAATTGCTTGGCTTGTCATCGGGGGTATAGAAGTTGGGAACATCTTTGTGTGACGAAAATGAAGCATAGCCTAACTATATGATTTTGTAGGGATGAACTTCCTTTGGCCATGTTATTTTGAGATGACATAATTGTTTGATTAGTATGCTTGAAGTATTATCATTTTTATGTCAATATGAACTTTTGTCTTGAACCTTTCGGATCTGAATATTCATACCATGATTAAGAAGATTTACATTGAAATTATGCAAAAGTATCACTCTGCATCAAAAATTCTCTTTTTATCATTTACCTACTCGAGGACGAGCAGGAATTAAGCTTGGGGGTGCCTGATACGTCTCCAACGTATCTATAATTTTTGATTGTTCCATGCTACTTTATCTACTGTTTTGGACTATATTGGGCTTTATTTTCCACTTTTATATTATTTTTGGGACTAACCTATTAACCGGAGGCCCAGCCCAGAATTGCTGTTTTTTTGCCTATTTCAGTATTTCGAGGAAACAGAATATCAAACGGAGTCCAAACGGAATGAAACCTTTGGGAACGTGTTCTTCTCACCGAACGTGATCCAGGAGACTTGGACCCTACTCCAAGAAGTTTCCGGGGAGGTCACGAGGGTGGAGGGCGCCCCCCCCCCGGGCGCACCCCCCTGCCTCGTGGGCCCCCCGGAGCTCCACCGACGTGCTCCTTCCTCCTATATATACCTATGTACCCCCATTAGATCAAAGACGGAGCCAAAACCCTAATTCCACTGCCGCAACTTCCTGTATCCACGAGATCCCATCTTGGGGCCTGTTCCAGAGCTCCGGCGGAGAGGGCATCCATCATGGAGGGCTTCTACATCAACACCATAGCCCTTCCGATGAAGTGTGAGTAGTTTACTTCAGACCTTCGGGTCCATAGCTAGTAGCTAGATGGCTTCTTCTCTCTTTTTGGATCTCAATACAATGTTCTCCCCCTCTCTCGTGGAGATCTATTCGATGTAATCTTCTTTTTGCGGTGTGTTTGTTGAGACCGATGAATTGTGGGTTTATGATCCAACTTATCTATGAATAATATTTGAATCTTCTCTGAATTCTTTTATGTATGATTGAGTTATCTTTGCAAGTCTCTTCGAATTATCCGTTTGGTTTGGCCAACTAGATTGGTAGTTCTTGCAATGGGAGAAGTGCTTAGCTTTGGGTTCAATCTTGCGGTGTCCTTACTCAGTGACAGAAAGAGTTGCAAGGCACGTATTATATTGTTGCCATCGAGGATAACAAGATGGGGTATTTATCATATTGCATGAATTTATTCCTCTACATCATGTCATCTTGCTTAAGGCGTTACTCTGTTTTCAACTTAATACTCTAGATGCATGCTGGATAGCGGTCGATGAGTGGAGTAATAGTAGTAGATGCAGGCAGGAGTCGATCTACTTGTCACGGACGTGATGCCTATATACATGATCATACCTAGATAACCTCATAACTATGCTCAATTCTATCAATTGCTCAACAGTAATTTGTTCACCCACCATAGAATATCTATGCTCTTGAGAGAAGCCACTAGTGAAACCTATGGCCCCCGGGTCTATTCTCATCATATCAATCTCCATTACTTTATTTTACTTGTTTTGCTTTTACTTTTCACTTTGCATCTTTATACCAAAAATACCAAAAATATTATCTCTATCAGATCTCACTCTCGTAAGTGACTGTGAAGGGATTGACAACCCCTAAGCATTGGTTGCGAGTTGCTACCGTTTTGTGCAGGTACGAGGGACTTGCGCGTGACCTCCTACTGGATTGATACCTTGGTTCTCAAAAACTGAGGGAAATACTTATGCTACTGTGCTGCATCACCCCCTCCTCTTCAGGGAAAAACAACGCTAGCTCGAGACGTAGCAATATGACGCCCTGTTGGGGCGAGATGCATTCACACGCTTTCAAGATATACCTCATTACGGGTATATGAATCTCAAGATGCCCGAGCCCAACGGTATTATCACTCTTGCTAGTGATACGGACATAGCCCTCCCTGCCAAAAACAAAACAGCATGCCTGGCCCTCGAGGCACTGTCTGAGGCCCTCGCGGCCGAAGAGTTAACCGCACTACGCTCTATGGTGGATAGGGACGACGTAATCCTTGACAAGCGTCCCAAATCACCTCCTTCAAACCAGTAGACGAAATAGTCAAATTTCAAGTCCACCCGACGGACCCCAAGAAGACAGCTTCCATCGGGGCATAGCTGGACCCAACGGTTGACGCCGCACTACGAACGTTCCTGCGCAAGAACTGGGACATATTCGCCTGGCACCCTTATGATATGCCAGGAATCCCACATAGGCTGGCCGAACACAGCCTCAATATATTGAAGGTATATAAGCCAGTCAAGCAAACACTGCGGCGCTTTTTCGAACCTAAACGACAAGCCACGGGGGAGGAGCTAGCCAAGTTAATCGAGGCCGGATTCATTAGAGAGATAAAACACCCGGACTGGCTAGCAAACCTGGTGATGGTGCCAAAGAAGGACAAATCCTGGCGCCTGTGCGTCAATTTCAAAGACCTCAATAAAGCTTGCCCTAAGGATCCCTTCCCCTCCCTCGCATCGATCAGATTATTGATGCTACTGCAGGACACGACTCACTGTGTTTACTTAACGCATACTCTGGATACCATCAAATCAAGATGAAGGAGTCTGATCAAGCCGCAACGGCATTCATCACCCCATACGAGCCTTTCTGCTTCCACAATATGCCCTTTGGGCTTAAAAACGTCGGCGCCACCTACCAACGCATGATTCAAACATGCCTGGAGAAACAAATCGGCAAGACAGTTGAAACATATGTGGATGATGTCGTCATCGAGACTAAGCATGTCGAGTCGTTAATAGACGAACTGCGTCTCACATTCGATAACCTTCGGACATATGACATCAAGCTCAATCCGGAAAAGTGTGTTTTCGGCTTTCCTGCCGGAAAATAGCTGGGCTTCATCGTTTCCAATAGAGGAATTGAGGCAAATCCAACCGAAATCCGAGCTTTATCACAATTGGCTACCCAACAGACCTTAAATAGGTCCAAAAACTAGCCGGATGCGTGGCAGCTTTAAGATGCTTTATCTCCAGACTAAGAGAAAAAGCATTGCCACTTTATCGCCTTCTCCGACGTACCAACCAGTTCGAGTGGACGGAAGCGGCAACGGCCAGGCTGGAGGAAATAAAGGCTCTTTTAGCGAGCAACCCAATCCTGGCCGCACCAAACGTCGGTGAACCGATGTTATTATACATCTCCGCAACACACCAGGTAGTGAGCGCAGTGCTCATCGTTGAGCGAAAGGAGGACAGACACAAGTTCCCACTTTAGAAACCGGTATACTACGTATCCACCGTCCTCACACCATGCAAATCCCGGTACCCTCATTACCAAAGATAGCATATGCGGTCTTCATGGCATCCCGGAAGCTACGACACTACTTCCAAGAGTTCTCGATCACGGTGGATTCTGAAGTACCACTCAATGACATAATAAACAACCGCGGTGCTACAGGCCGGATTGCTAAGTGGGGCATTGAGCTCCTGCCATTCGATATAACATACAAACCACACCGGGCCATCAAATCCCAAGTATTGGCCGACTTCGCCGCCGTATGGACAGAGACCGAACTCCCTAAAGAGTACGACACATATTCCAACTGGATCATGTACTTCGATAGCTCTAAAATGCTGGCCGGTTTAGGAGCAGGGGTCGTTTTAACGTCCCCCACTAGAGACACAGTCCAGTACGTACTCCAAATATTATACACAAGCTCCAACAATGCAGCCGAATACGAGGCCTTATTGCACGGTCTTCGGATGGCTACCTCCATGGGCATACAACGCCTGAAGGTGTGCGGGGATTCAAATCCTGCAATATCCCAAATAAATGGAGACTTCGACGCCAAGGATTCGAAGATGGCAGCCTACCGCAATGTCATACTCAAAATATCAGCTCGGTTCGAGGGGCTCGAGTTTCATCATGTGGCTCGAGAAAGCAATCAAGCGGCGGATTTCCTTGCTCGCATGGGCGCCAAGCGTGACCCCATCACCTAACATGTTTTTGGAAAGGCTCTTCAAGCCATCTGTGGTGTGGTAGGATGAGAGCAGCAACACTAGTCCGAATCTGATTATATCCCTAGATTCCGGACACAATACCGATATCATCGGGGGCTCAGCCACCGAAATAACACCATCGGCCCATCTAATAATAGCAGTAATTGCACCATGGACCGAACCCTTCTTGGCCTACCTTAATAGGCGGGAGCTCCCTGAGGACCAGAATGAGGCTCGCTGCATTGTTCGGCGCTCGAAAGCCTACAAGGTCCATGACGGAGAGCTCTACAAGAAAAGTGCTATAGGAGTCCTTCAAAGATGTATCTCCGAAGAAGAGGGATGACAGCTCCTGGCTGAAATCCATGTTGGTCTCGGCGGTCACCACGCCGCGGCTCAAGCCCTTGTAAGTAAGGCCTTCCGTACATGTTTCTTTTGGCCGACGGCCCGAGCAGATGCACATGACCTGGTCCAACATTGTGTCGGATGCCAGCTCTTCGCGAATCAGAGCCATATGCCGCCTACTGCTTTACAAACAATCCCCATTACTTGGCCTTTTGCGGTTTGGGGGCTTGATATGGTAGGACCCCTTAAAGGAGGAAGCCATAAGAAAAAATATCTGCTAGTCATGGTAGATAAATTCACTAAATGGATAGAGGCCAAACCAGTGAAAACGACTGAAGTTGGACCGGTGATAGACTTTATATCCGATGTTGTGCACCGTTATGGTGTCCCACACAGCATCATCACCGATAACGGCTCCAATTTCACAGCCGATGAAGTGAAATCCTGTTGTGCTAAATTGGGCATTAAGCTCGATTACGCCTCGGTCTATCATCCACAAACAAACGGTCAAGTCGAACGAGCTAATGGTCTTATTATGAGCGCATTAAGCCTAGACTAGTGCGGTCGTTGAAAGAATCAGACAAGCACTGGGTTGACGAGCTCGACTCTGTACTCTGGGGGCTGTGGACCACGCCCAATCACACTATCGGATACACACCATTCTTCATGGTGTACAGCGCAGAGGCCATTTTGCCCTGCGACATCATTCATGACTCACCTCGAGTGCGCATGTATGAAGAGAGAGAAGCCGAGTTGGATCGGCAGGACAGTCTAGATGCCTTGGAGGAGGAGCGCGATGTTGCAAAGGCCCATTCTGCATTCTATCAACAACAGGCTCGTAGATATCGAAGCAGAGAGGTGTGGGCCAAGACTTATAATGTTGGTGAACTCGTTCTACGCTTGCCAGAAAAGAAAAAGGACAAACTCAAGCCCAAGTGGGAGGGTCCCTTCATCATTGATGATGTTCTCACTGGTGAAGCGTACCACCTGCGTGATGCATCGGACAATCGCCTAGAGCCGAACCCGTGGAATGCGGCCAAACTCTGAAGATTCTACGCCTAGAGCCGAACTCTTTGTTCGTTTTCTTCTCCCTTTGTCTCCATTTTTCCTCTCTTTAACCTTTTTGTCTAGCTTTAAGCTATTGTGCGGCTAAACCGCACACCTATGACGTACACATCCTTAAATGTACACGCTCATAATACCTGGGGGCTTCTCTTACAGAAGCTTATTGTTATTATTTTACGAGCATCAAGCTCCCCACATATGTGTCTTTTTCTCATATGTACATTTTCTTCGCCATTATATGCACCGTTATGACTTAAGTTTCTGCCAAGATGGGTTGCCTGTCTCCTGTGCTTATGCCATACGTTCCCGTTTGTTCGTCTAGGGCATAAAGGGAGCACATCTGTGATTGTTACACCCGGGTCATCCGGACCTGTACCTCAGACTGGGTGAAGCCTAAAGCTAGCGTTTTTAAGGGAATATTCGATCGGCAGACTAAAGATGTTATACCCTATTTACATCATGAACCCCCAGATGTTACGTATACTACGATTTTTCGATCACAGTTCGGACATGTATACTAACGCATGTTCACCCAGGGAAGGAACCCTTAACGGAACTATTCTCCCTGGAAGATGTTTCTTACAACCAACATGTAATATAACATAACTAGCCAGATACAACTTGTCTGTTCAAGCAACTATGACCCCTACGCCTGGTTTCCATGCATACCCCGGTCTATATTACCATTACGGTATTTGGAAACACTCCAAGCCTTCAGGTCCAGAGGTCGAAGCGAAAAGGTCCGCCATGACAATCGTTTTACAATCTGACTAGGGAAAAATTTGTCAATTGAAGTACATAGTCACTTGCACTCAAAAACTCCTTCCTCTATGCCATCTAACAGGTTATATAGCTTACAATCCTGTTGGGAATACTTGACTGCTATCTTTACTTGGTCATATACCAGACTAATGGGAATTTATTTTCCATCTGACCTATGAGGTCCGACCCGGGCCATATGATTCGAATCAAGCTTGGTGTACCGTGTTTTTACCATGGTCCAGGCCTCTCACGCACCTTCTCGGCAGGCCGATATCTTCCATAATTAGAAGCACTGCCGAGCTCCCTGGAATAGCTTCACAAGCTCCTCCATACTTCCTGGAGGAGAGGCGGATAGCCACAAAGCTTTGGCAATGCTCCGCATTACTTGTCGAGCTCGCTCGTGCAGTTGGGACAGCTCTTGCTGCAGGTCACCTTGAGAGCCGGACATTTTCTCTTCGGGATGGCCAGTCAGCATACCTGCAGACATAAATCTGTTAGATCATTTGTTTGCTGAATTACATAAAGGTAAGGTCAAAAACATACTGAATATGCCACCTTGTAGCCTCCTATTCTCCTTGACGGCGTCAGCTAGCTGAGCTCACACATCTTTTAGTTCTTCGCCCAGCAGGGTATTGGAATCCTGCAGCTTGTTCTTTTCATCCCTGACTCGTGTCAGCACACGTTCGCCTATGGCCAGTTGACTTTTGGCCTCATGTTCGCCCGCCTGCGTGATTTTCAGTTCCCCTTCCAGTTGATCCGCTGATCCTGTCATCGGAAACAGAACAGTATTAACATTACTGGTATATGATTACATTTTCTGGATGAAAGGGAATATTACCAGGCGTTGCCTTCTTGGATTTCTCCAGTTTGGCGGTAACCGCAGCCAGCCGGGTCTGACACACTTTTCCAGCTCTTGAGACAACAGGCTATTCTTCTCTGTGAGAGCCTGATTACACAATGATCCTTAAATCAGTTGTATCAACCGCTTCAAGTCTCGGGGGCTACTGGTATATGATTACCAAATCCATACTTACCCGTATATCTTTTAAATGCTAGTCGGTGGCTCTGGCAAGCCCATCCCGAGCAGCTCGGATGTATGCATCGGCCGAGCTGAAGGCATTGGATGCCTCTTTTGAAAAGCCGGGGTCGCGGAGAGCGGCCCTCCGGCGCTGATGATTCATGGCACTCTCCACTTCGGAGTTCGCGACGGACACGTCATCCAAATCCTCTGCGGAAGGATAATCCGGCGTCACTCCCGTGTTAGCCTCTGTCCTTAAGGCAGGGTCTGGAACCTAACTGGTGGAGGCGCGACCGACAAGATCATCGGACATAGTCCGGCGAACGCTCTTCCTGATGAGACACAGCAGGCAGGGTCCTAGTTCGATGTGACTGCTAGAGGGCATGTTTAAAAAAAGCCATACCTCTTTGATGAAGGATCAAGCGTGTTGTCATTTGCCTTCCTCTTCGAAGACTTGCCCGGCGCTGGCGCCGTTCTCTTATGAGACGCCTCTTGTGCAGCATGGCGCATCGAGCGCCTCCCCTTTGGAGCACGAGACAGTGCGTAGGGTGAGGCATGATACGTCTCCAACATATCTATAATTTTTGATTGCTCCATGCTATATTATCTACTGTTTTGGACATTATTGGGCTTTATTATACACTTTTATATTATTTTTGGGACTAACCTACTAACCGGAGGCCCAGCCCAGAATTGCTGTTTTTTGCCTATTTTAGGGTTTCGAAGAAAAGGAATATCAACCGGAGTCCAAACGGAATAAAACCTTCAGGAACGTGATTTTTGGAATGAACAAGACCCAGGAGACTTGAACCCTATGTCAAGCAACCAACAGGGAGGCCACGAGGTAGGGGGCGCGCCTACCCCCCAGGCGCGCCCTCCACCCTCGCGGGCCCCCTGTTGCTCCACCGACGTACTTCTTCCTCCTATATATACCTACGTACCCCCAAACGATCAGATACGGAGCCAAAACCCTAATTCCACCGCCGTAACTTCCTGTATCCACGAGATCCCATCTTGGGGCTTGTTCCAGAGCTCCGCCGGAGGGGGCATCGATCACGGAGGGCTTCTACATTAACACCATAGCCTCTCCGATGAAGTGTGAGTAGTTTACCTCAGACCTACGGGTCCATAGTTATTATCTAGATGGCTTCTTCTCTCTTTTTGGATCTCAATACAAAGTTAACCCCCTCTCTTGTGGAGATCTATTCGATGTAATCTTCTTTTGCGGTGTGTTTGTTGAGACCGATGAATTGTGGGTTTATGATCAAGTTTATCTATGAACAATATTTGAATCTTCTCTGAATTCTTTTATGTATGATTGGTTATCTTTGCAAGTCTCTTCGAATTATCAGTTTGGTTTGGCCTACTAGATTGATCTTTCTTGCAATGGGAGAAGTGCTTAGCTTTGGGTTCAGTCTTGCGGTGTCCTTTCCCAGTGACAGTAGGGGCAGCAAGGCACATATTGTATTGTTGCCATCGAGGATAACAAGATGGTTTTTTTATCATACTGCATGAATTTATCCCTCTACATCATGTCATCTTGCTTAAGGCGTTACTCTGTTCTTATGAACTTAATACTCTAGATGCATGCTGGATAGCGGTCGATGTGTGGAGTAATAGTAGTAGATGCAGGCAGGAGTTGGTCTACTTGTCTTGGACGTGATGCCTATATACATGATCATACCTAGATATTCTCATAACTATGCTCAATTCGGTCAATTGCTCAATAGTAATTTGTTCACCCACCGTAAAATACCTATGCTCTTGACAGAAGCCACTAGTGAAACCTATGGCCCCCGGGTCTATCTTCATCATATTAATCTTACAATACTTAGTTATTTTCATTGCTTTTATTTTACTTTGCATCTTTGTCATAAAATACCAAAAATATTATCTTATCATATCTATCAGATCTCACTCTCGTAAGTGACCATGTAGGGATTGACAACCCCTTATCGTGTTGGTTGCGAGGATTTATTTGTTTTGTGTAGGTGCGAGGGACTCGCGCGTAGCCTCCTACTGGATTGATACCTTGGTTCTCAAAAACTGAGGAAAATACTTATGCTACTTTGCTGCACCAGCCTTTCCTCTTCAAGGGAAAACCAACGCAAGTGCTCATGAGGTAGCAAGGCATAACGAGGAAGCTCTTTTGGAAGAGATGTCTCCTGATTTCTTACATGTGAGGCAGGAAGGAGGTCGGGATAGTCGGCCACGATTGGCACTACTATGCCATCATAGCTTGCCTGGTAGAATACTCCTTCTTCAAGCTCTACAAATATGTCCTGATCCTCTTCGTATCCGGAGTCAAGGTCCCGGTTACGGTTCTCCGGCTGTGGAGTGGGGCTATAGATCCCCGCTATAACCTTCCGCCATTCCTGTTACAAATGGAAGGGTTAATGCCAATTAAGCATAACTCAGGGAGAGGATTGAGTAGAGTGATGAGATTAAAACTCACCCAGCTAGGAGGATTATACATAGAAAAATCCTTCTCGGAGCGTAAGACGAGTGAACTCCGCTTTCTCCCCTTTATATAGATCGGCCGGTATTGCGGCTAGGGCGGTAAGGGAATCCAGACCCTTTCGTCCACAGCGCGAGGCGTCATCTTCCCCATTGTAGTGCCACATGGGAAGCCCCCTGAATTGGAGCGGCTGAACACCTCGCACTATGGAAGTGGCCATTACCTTGATTATTGATAATCCGGATTGGTCGACTGTCCTTATCTTGCCCATTAATTGTTGGACTTCCGCACTATCTTCCTCCTCGAGGCTCCGAGGGCACCAGCTGTGGAGTTTCTTCAATGGAGCATTGGTAAATTCGGGAAGGCCCATTCGGACTGGGTCAAGGAGAGCGATGTCCTCAATATAGAACCACTCTGAGGGCCATTCTTCGGACACCTTCTTTGGCGTGCCGGATAAGTATCAGGTCCCGGCCATGCGCCATATTTCGGTGCCGCCCACCTCAAATATAGATCCCTTTTGGGAGCGAGGGACGAGGCAGAGTAGTTTCATCCATGGCTCGAAATGGGCCTCGCAGCCCAGGAATAGCTCGCAAAGAGCAACGTAGCCCACGATGTGCAGAATGGAACCCGGCGTGAGATTGTGCAGTTGGAAGCCGTAGTACTCCAGAAGACCTCGGAGGAAGGGGTGGATTGGAAACCCGATGCCTCTTATTAAGAAGGATGTAAATCACACTCGCTCCCCCCTGGCTGGATTGGGGGAATTTTCCACCAGGGCTTCGCTCGTAAAAGAGGTTAATCCTTCCCGGACAGGGACTAGATCCGTGGACGGGGGGGATCCCTATGTTTGAAGCTTACTTAGCTAGCTGTGGGATACTGAGCATTTCCCCCAATCGCCTTTTTCGGAGCCATGGGGGAAGGAGGAAGAACTGGGAATGCTAGCCATGCTGGAATGGTTTCTCCTAGCAAGCTCTAAGGAATTTCCGCTTGATGTGGAATGGGATCTGAGATCCAGTCCCTTTAAATAGACGCCCTTCTTACATGGCCAGGGTGGTATGTGCAAAAAGTACTCTGACCTTTCATGCTCACTTGACACGTGGAAGCCGAAGCGGTGGAGGCGCAGAAGCCAATGGGTACGACATTAAATGGAAAGCCGAGTATGACTCTTCGGATCAAACGCTTTGAAGTGTTCAGAGGAAGAACCTGCATTGCAATGTCGAAGACTGTTAGCGCGCCGGACACATCATCATTGAAGCCTGGTTCGGGGGCTACTGAGGGAGTCCTGGATTAAGGGGTTCTCGGGCGTCCGGCTTGTGTGACATGGGCCGGACTATTGGGTCATGAAGATACAAGATAGAAGACTTTCTCTCCTGTCCGGATGGGACTCTCCTTTGTGTGGGAGGCAAGCTAGGCGCCCGGATGTATTATTTGCTTTCTCTATAACTGACTTTGTATAACCCTAGGCCCCTCCGGTGTCTATATAAACCAAAGGGTTTAGTCTATAGACACAATCACAATCAGACAGGCTAGACCTCTAGGGTTTAGCCACAACGATCTCGTGGTAGATCAACTCTTGTAATCCTCATACTCATCAAGATCAATCAAGCATGACGTAGGGTATTACCTCCATCAAGAGGGACCGAACCTGGGTAAAACATAGTGTCCCCTGCCTCCTATTACCATCGACCTTAGACGCACAGTTTGGGACCCCCTACCCGAGATCCGCCGGTTTTGATAACGACACCCATTGTGTGTGATATGAAGTGGGCTGACTGGAAATACATTGATGAGAATGAAGACCATTTTCCAGGTGTGCATGAAAGCTTCAGAGCATGTGGAGTGGACAAGTTTGTGGGTCAGAAGCTGACTAAGTGGAATGATGAACTCATCATGCAATTCTATTCCACAACACACTTTTACCCTGATGGTAGAATTGTTTGGATGTCAGAGCGTACAAGGTACCAATCTACTGTTGATGAGTGGGCCAAATTGACCAATGCCCCTGAAGAGCGTGAAGATGACTTGGATGTCTATACCAAGAAGACGAAAGACCACAACTCAATGGCCAATATGTACAAGGAAATTCCAGACAAAGCATTGGAAACTCATAAGCTTGGGTCTGTACATTATTTGTTGTCTGGCTTAGCCACAATCAACACCATTCTGAGGCATACATTGTTGCCAAAATCTGGAGATCACAAGATGATTAGAGGGCATTCAATTAACTTGCTGCAACTGTTTGATGTGCCCCAAAAATTCAAAGTCATGAGCCTGATTATGGAGACTATCAAGAGGATAGTTGCAGATCAGAAGAGATCTTGTGGGTATGCTCCACATATTTAGGTGCTCATCAACTCCAAGATGGGCACAGGCACCTACCTGTTGGATAAGGAGCATCTACCTTTGAGACCAGATTTTGAGGACAACACAGTTGTCATGAATGAAGAACATCCCACATCTGTGCAGGCACAAGAAAAGAGAGAGAAGGCTAAGGCTGAAAAAGCTGCAAAGATGCCAAGTGTTGAAGAGGCATCTCAAGTGTTTCTGTCGGATTTCAGGTTTTGGCATGTGACGCCCCGAGACCGTTCCGCCGGGTGTCTTCCAGTTATTCGCTTTTGTTGCCTTGTCATTAGCTTGCGTGTTGCATCTTGTCATGTCATCATGTGCATTGCATCATCATGTCTTCAAAACTTGCATCCGTCCGGGTTCCCCTAGTTCCGTCCGTTGTCTGTTCTTAGCCCAGACACACTTGCACGCGCCCGCGACACGTCCAGAATATTATTTTATTAGTGGACGGAAAATGTTCTCGGAATGGGATGAAAGTAGGCATGCGGTGTTATTATGTTGTCAGTAGACCGCCTGCCAAATTTCATCGCATTCGGAGTCTGTTTGATGCCCCGACGGATAACTATAGCGGGATTATAGTTGGTCAAACGTTGGATGTTTCTGGTCTCCGGAAGCGGTTTCCGGGTTGCTTTCCTCCTCTCTCTTCTCAGTCCAACCACACACTTGACCCTGTTCGTCTAACCCTATTTGTACAGTGCATCGACCCCCTCGCGCGTCCGAAAGCTGTCCCAAACCCGACCTGGACTGTCGCTACCGTTGGGCCCGGATCATCCCCAAACATCTATAAAACATCTCCGTTTTCTTTGTTGGACTCTCCTAACCTTTTTATCTTGACCGTCTGATTTTGATCGGATGGTCAAAACTCCCCTCCCTTTTCCCTTTATGTAGTCCATTTCTAGTCCAAACCCTAACTTCTAGGCACTTGTCCCATCCCTCCGCCGCCGCTAGCCCACTGTCTCCTCCTCATTGTCGGTGTCAAAACCGGCGGATCTCGGGTAGGGCGTCCCGAACTATGCGTCTAAGGCGGATGGTAACAGGAGGCAGGGGACACGATGTTTTACCCAGGTTCGGGCCCTCTTGATGGAGGTAAAACCCTACGTCCTGCTTGTTTGTTCTTGATAATATGAGTAGTACAAGAGTTGATCTACCACGAGATCAGAGAGGCTAAACCCTAGAAGCTAGCCTACGGTATGATTGTATGTTGTCCTACGGACTAAAACCCTCCGGTTTATATAGACACCGGAGGGGGCTAGGGTTACACAGAGTCGGTTACAAGGAAGGAGATCTACATATCCATATCGCCAAGCTTGCCTTCCACGCCAAGGAGAGTCCCATCCGGACACGGGACGAAGTCTTCAATCTTGTATCTTCACAGTCCAACAGTCCGGCCAAAGGATATAATCCGGCTGTCCGGATACCCCCTAATCTAGGACTCCCTCAGTAGCCCCTGAACCAGGCTTCAATGACGATGAGTCCGGCGCGTAGATTGTCTTCGGCATTGCAAGGCGGGTTCCTCCTCCGAATACTTCATAGAAGATTTTGAACACGAGGATCGTGTCTGGCTCTGCAAAATAAGTTCCACATACCACCATAGAGGGAATAATATTTCCACAAATATAATCCGCTGACGTACCCCGTAGTGTGACATCACATCACAGCCGGGTCTTTATTCGAATCATTTTTCGTAACCTATCTCAGCGTGTTTCATGAGGCGGTTTCCTTGGCACGTCTTGTCAAAGCAGAGATCGTGTCCACTTATTACGGGATTCTCATTAATACGGACATGGGTAACCCCAAGCGTGCCTATTAGTAGGACTCCTAAATCTTAGGCAAGTCCCAAACGGCCACGAGGAGGACGCTTGATATTCACCCTCTTTATAAAGGGGACAAGGCCTTTTCCTCTCGATCTTAATCGAATCCGCTTCTCACCTCGAGTTCCAACACCCAAAGCTCAGGTTTAGGCACTTTGGACCTTCAACTATGTCCGGATCCAACCTTCAAGGTCAGTGGATGCCTTCCTCCGTCACAGAGGAGGACATCAAGAAGTTGAGAGAGGCCAGATATCTGACCGTCGAAATTTCGCATCGGCTGCCTGCCCAAGGGCAGGTTGTCCCTACTCCCGAACCCTATGAGAGCGTCGTGTTCGTCTCCCACTTCCTCCGAGGACTAGGGCTCGCTCTGGATCCCTTTGCTAGGGGTCTTACGTTCTATTATGGGCTAGATTTTCATGATCTGGCCCCGGATTCCCTTCTTCACATCTCGACATTTATTGTCGTATGCGAGGCCTTCCTCTGCATTACCCCCTCACTTTGGCCTGTGGCTCAAGACCTTCGATGTGAAGCCGAAGATGATCGAGGGGCAGCACGCAGCGTGCGGAGGCGCTTCAATAAGCAAAATTGCTGACACTCCATGGCCCGAGGGTTACTTCCTAGAGGTGTTCGGATTGTGGCAGCAGGAGTGGTTCTACATCACAGCTCCCCGAAGTGCCAAGTGGGTAGCTGCCCCTGCCTTTCGCTCAGGCCCCCCACCACGACTGATGTCATGGATCAGCAGGGGGCTGAGCTGGGGTCCAGCCAAGGACGTGCCAATATTGCAAAGCCGTATCCGAGATCTCTTCGAGAGAGATATCAGTCTGGTTATGGTAGTGCAAGTTATGATGGTTCGTCAAGTCCAGCCTTGCAAACGCCGGCCCCTTCGCATGTGGGAATTCAACCCGGAAGGACCGCGACCTATCCAACATTTCCTCGGCATGACGCACGAAGAGATGTACAAATTGTTCTTCGGACCACAAATAATGTGTCCGGACATCACCGAGGATGCAGGTCTGAGTTGCAATCACCCGGATACCCAAGTAAGTAGCCCCGCATCCGAACACACTATCCGTTTTATTTATAGAAACGTTGCCCAAAAAACCGCTCTTTGTCCAGGATTGGATAGCGAAGGCAAAGTTGATCAGGTGTCCGGCCCCCCTCCCCGAGACCTCACCAAATCTCGTGCTAACCAGGATGCTGGAGATCATGCCTTATCAAGCGCCCTCAGGAGAGGATAAAGGGGGGATCAAGGAGGCTAGCGCCTCCACGAAGGAGATTAGCCGGGGAGGAGGAACTGAAACTTCCTCTCCCCAGGGAAGGAAGAGAACCGCCTCTGAGGACCCGGAGACAATGGTCTCCAAACAGGGGAAGAAGTCTCCACCGGAGGGTCCTGCCCTGGGGGATACCCTGGCCGTACTATGCCCTCAAGGGGACCAGCCCTCCACCAAGCTGTAAGTAAAAGGGTACTTAATAACGAAAATATCGTGCTTTACTTCTGAGGAAAATAATCGAAGCATTTATCTTGCAGTTCGGATCTTAGCCCTTCTCAGCAGAGCTCGTCTTTGGGGGATCTTCTTCCAGAGATGATGGAGAGCGAGACGCCTCCCCTGCCACACCGCCTCACGAAGCGGGCGACCCCGAGGTGTCGTCGCGGAGGGTTTCTCCAGATCCGGCAAGGCCAGAAGGTAATCCTGTGGCCACCCGAAGTCCTCAGCATTCGGCACTTGAAGAGAGCAATCAAAAGAGTCCGACACCGTCTGGTGTGCGGTCGGACATACTGAGGGATCTGCAGGAGCAAGCGGCTATCTCAGAAGAGCACCGCAGGTTGATGGGTACGGTGATTGAGAGGATTTCGTTCGCCGAAAGCGGGTTGCATGAAGCCTTTATGAGTCTACTGACGGGTTTTGAGGTACGTGAAATAATGTACATTTTTACGGTGCCGTGCATTTTTAGATGTGCCCTGTGTATATAGTAGCCCCTGAGACTTTGGTTGTCGTCGAAAACGGCGGCAAACAGAGGATCATAGTCCCAGGTAATAGCCAGACTGCCTTTATGTGCGGGTGGTGGAAGCTCCGGTGGCTAGCCGGACTGATGGGTTTGCCGAACTAAAGCGGCAGCTGGATGCGGCAGATGCCGACATCGTGCTTGTCAACAAGCGGCTTGACGAGGCACAGGGTCAGTGATTTTTCTGGTGATCGTCACATAGTAAGAGCAGCATGATGTCAGTATCTTTAATATGTTGTGACTACAGATGGAGCTGCCACCATGGAGACCCTTCGGGCGGAGCTTGCCCGAGCCAAGGAGCACGCAAGGAGCAGCAATGCGTCCGCTTTAAAGGCGGCTGAGGGTTTAAGGGCCAAACAGACCGCACATTGCGAGAGCAAAGAAAAAATTGCCAAAATGGTCGTGGAGTTAAAAGATGCTGCTGACCATTACCGGCTTCTTGAAGAAGAAAACCGGGCGAAGGCGACGGACCTGGAGAAGGCCCGGGTGGCTGCCAAGGAAGCCCGCTCCAAAATTAGAGCGACGAAGGAGGAGCTGAATCAAGCTGTGGATATCGTTTCTGGGAAGCCCTTCTTGTTGCGGACTAAGTTCGGAGATCCAAAATATGCTCCTCTAGACCGGCTATGGAGTTCTGCGGACGAGTACATGGATTTGGCTGCAAGTGCTGCTGATGCGGCTGAGTACTTCAAGGATCAGAAAGGTCCTGAAGTGGAGAAGCTGTTCTGGTCTTAGTTTCACGCTCCAGTCCATCCGCTGTTGCTGAATGAGTGATTGACTGGTTGGGCCGAGCTCCATAGATTATCCGGACTTGCCATGAGGTCTGTACTGGATCATCTGTGGCCAGGAGGTCCAAGACCGAATAGCTACTTTAGCTTAGTGCAACAATTCCTTGGTGTTGTGCCACGCATCGATGTTGTAAAGAGGTCATCGTGCATAGAGGGCTCGCGGATGGCCCCTGCCCGTGTCAAAACATACTGGGTGGAGATGGATGCCACCACTGTTGCGGCACAGGGTTCGGCCATAGGCCGAGTGGCTGCCGAGCACTACTTTGAAGAAGTTCTTGAAGGCGCTCGTTTGGTAGAGGCTCAGTGCTCGAAGAATATTATGTTTAAGTGACATGTATTCCCATTGTAAGAACAATGTTTTATTGAATTTATCAAGGCTATATTTATACTTTTTCCCGAAAGTGCTATGATGCCTCCTGTGCGGCCGTTTATGTATATATGTATATAACCTGAAAGATGGCAGTCGTCGGCTTCAGCCCCCATGCATATAATGCAGGGGTGTTCGCAGAAGACGCATGTTCACACTTGATCCAACGTCTTGGTCCATTAAGGAGGTGATAGCGCAGCGAACTAGGCAATCGGACTATAATGCTTTAACACTTTCACTTAGCCAGAGGAGTTTGACAGTGGGGCTACTATATAGCCCCTGTGGCTCCGCGCTATTCCGGATTCGGGGCGCGTACATGCCTAATCGGTAAACGGCCCTTTGTTAAGGCGGAGGAATCCCGAAGATTCCGCTAGGTCATCGAGTGGTTGACCAGTCTCACGCTATATCATGACAGTCAGTTTTCGGCTTTCTCTACTGAGGTGCTCGTCCGGATGAACCAGGGCACAATCGTAGTAGTTCTCCTGGTGCCGCCTTAGCCAATAGATCGGAATGTAAGGCAGCAAAACACAGGAGCCGGGCAAACCCAACATTTGACCAAAGACATGATTCGGAGCTGATGCATATAAGGCCAAACTCGCGACACCGAACACTCCCTAGGGTATTCGGTCTTTATGTTGTAAACCGGGTCGAAACAGTGCCCCTTGTAATAAGCCCCTATTGTCTAGGTACGTGCAATATTCTGACGTGGCCACATGCCAATACGTCAGCATCCTTCTCAATTGTACTGAGAATCCGAGGGATGTGTATCAACAAGAGACAGTAAAAAAGGTTTACGCAGGGTCTTAATCTAAAAAGAATCCTTAAAACGGGTCCCTGCTGCATGTCTGCGCCTGTGTCTCCATTGTGCCATATTCTAGACGGGTGTAGCACGATGGTCATCTAAAAAAGAGAGGAACTTAGTTGAAAAGTTGTCGTGCAAAAGGTAGGTTATACTAAATAAACCATGTACAGTTCAAAATGAGTAAAGTTGAGCCTAATTGCCACTTGTTTGCGCGCGTTGAGCCCCTTGTATTGTAATAGGGGTATAGCCATCAAACCTGTATCAATTACATATAGTTGCACCGGACTCGTCCAACCGTGTCCGTGGTCTTAACGACCTGTCAGATGCTTTAGTTGGTGAGGCCGTTTAGTGTGCGGCTACCAAGGTAGCCGCACGGTCTTCCGCGCGCAAGGAGCGCTCAATATTTCCATTTACTGTAATGATGCCACATGGACCGGGCATATTAAGCATGAGAGAAGCGTAATGCGGTATCGCGTTAAAGCGAGCGGAAGCTTTGCGTCCGAGTAGTGCTTGATAGCCACTTTGGAACGGAGCGATGTGGAAGGTTAAATTTTCGCTGCGGAAGTTATCGGGAAAGGTGAATATAACCTCTAGTAGCAGTGAGCCCGTGCAATGGGCTTATGGGCCTGGCGTTACTCCTTTAAAGGTAGTATTGTTGTGGCTATTTTTTATTGGGTCTATCCCCATTTTGCGGACTGTGTCCTGATATATCAGGTTTAAACTACTGCCGCCGTCATCAGGACTCGTGTGAAGTGGTATTCGTCAATTATCGGGTCTAACACCAAGGCAGCCCATCCTGCACGCCGGATACTTGTCGAGTAATCCCGATGGTCAAAGGTGATCGGTTGGGACGACCAGTGGCAGAACTCCGCGGTGATAGGCCCTGGGGCATGTGTCTCTAGGAGTGCCGCTTTGTTTCTCCCCTTTGTCACATGTAACACGTTTACTGTTTTGACTTCTGGTGGGAATTTCTTCTGTTCCCTAGTGCTTTGCTTGTGAGGCTCGTCTTCGTCTTCGCTTGGTGTATCCTGCCCCTTATGTTCAGCGTTGAGCTTGCCGGACTGCTTGAAGACCCAACATTCTCTATGGGTATGATTTGCAGGTTTATCGGGGGTGTTGTGGATCTGACATATTTTATCCAGAATCTTGTTTAGGCTAGACAATTCATCTCTGTTGCCTTTGGAGGGCAGCTTTTGCTGACCTGGCCGAGAGCTTCTGAATCCGGTGTTTACCGCCGTGCTCTTCGGGCTATCTTCTTTATTCCGGCGCTTGTTTTTGCTGCGTCGTGGTTTCCCATTTCCATCCGTGACTTTGGATGTACTTGGGTCGCTGGTGCTGCATTGGGCTAACCAGCTGTCCTCGCCCGCGCAAAAGCGGGTCATGAGGCTTGTTAATGCTGCCATTGTTCTCGGCTTTTCTTGGCCGAGGTGTCTGGCAAGCCATTCGTCTCGAACGCTGTGCTTGAAAGATGCTAAGGCTTCGGCGTCCAGACAGTCGACTATTTGGTTCTTTTTAGTGAGAAACCTGTTCCAAAGCTTTTGGGCTGACTCTTCGGGCTGTTGAGTTATATGACTTAAATCGTCTACATCCAATGGTCGGACATAGGTACCTTGAAAATTTGCCCGAAAAGCGTCTTCGAGCTCTTCCCAGCTTCCAATGGAGTTTTCGGGGAGGCTTTTAAGCCAGTGCCGAGCTGGCCCTTTGAGCTTGAGGGGTAAGTACTTTATGGCGTGGAGATCGTCTCCTCGAGCCATATGGATATGGAGGATGTAGTCCTCAATCCAGACCCCAGGGTCTGTCGTTTCATCGTATGCCTCTATGTTTACGGGTTTGAATCCCTCTGGAAATTCATGGTCCAGTACCTCATCGGTGAAACATAGGGGGTGTGCGGCACCCCTGTATTTGGGTGTACCGTGGTGTTTCAATGTTTGTTGTGTTGCATTGCGTGCTGGAGCACGCTTGCGTGGCGCGTAGATGGATCTGGTTGCGCCGTCCTTCTGGTGCGATCCCTCACGTGGATCGCATACTGGCTTATGTGCGGCGTCGTTTGCTGCTCTATGTTGGCCACGAGGTCGTCTATCCGACCGGATGGCCATTTTGTTTTTTGATTGCGGGGGATCTAAGGCCTCCTCATCGAATTCAGGTAGCAGCTTTCGCTTCGGGTAGCTCTTGGTGTGGCGATTACCGCCATACTTTGCTGCAGTGTTGAGTACTTCACTCCATCTGATTCTGAGTGTGTCTTGTGCAGCCCTGAGCCTTTGCTTCTGCTTTTTCAGACTCCTCGCAGTGGCAACAAGACTTTGATGGGTATTCTGTTGCTCCGGGTGCCTGTCCGGTGTGATGTCATCCGGCCTGTTATCTTCGACGGAGTCGGGTTGTTCGGTTTGATTCTCTGTGTTGCCATGGTCGGACGATGGTTCAATGCCGTGTTTGTCGTCCGCTGGCTCACCTTGCTCTATCGTTGGGTCTATATGATCGTTGTTTCTGTCGAGGCAGTATTTGGAGCGGTGCTTACGCCACCGCTTTGACTGCTTCTCGAGGGAACAACCCTTCGCCGCGTCCTTCTGTTCTTCGTCGTCGTTTTCTTTGGGTGCGTCTGTTGGGGAACGTAGCAAAAATTCAAAATTTTCCTACGTGTCACCAAGATCTATCTATGGAGAGACCAGCAACGAGTAGAAAGAGAGTGCATCTACATACCCTTGTAGATCGCTAAGCGGAAGCGTTCAAGTGAACGGGGTTGATGGAGTCGTACTCGTCGTGATTCAAATCACCGATGATCCTAGTGCCGAACGGACGGCACCTCCGCGTTCAACACACGTACAGCCCGGTGACGTCTCCCACGCCTTGATCCAGCAAGGAGAGAGGGAGAGGTTGAGGAAGACTCCATCCAACAGCAGCACAACGGCGTGGTGGTGGTGGAGGAGCGTGGCAATCCAGCAGGGCTTCGCCAAGCACCATGGGAGAGGAGGAGTAGGAAGAGAGGTAGGGTTGTGCCAGAACTTTGTGTATATCTCCCATGCGCCTCCCCACTATATATAGGGGTGGAGGGGCTGGTTTCTTGCCCTCCAAGTCCATTGGGGCGTTGGCCAAGGTGGGAGGAAAGAAATCTCATTATTTCCTTCCCCACCGATTGTTATCCCCCCTTTTTAGGGATCTTGATCTTATCCCTTCGGGATATGATCTTATTCCTTCTAAGGGGGGATCTTGGTGCGCCTTGACCAGGGGTGTGGGGCCTTGCCCCCACTACCCACGTCCATGTGGGTCCCCCCATGCAGGTGGGCCCCACTCCGGAACCTTCTAGAACCTTCCCGGTACAATACCGAAAAATCCCGAACATTTTCCGGTGGCCAAAATAGGACTTCCCATATATAAATCTTTACCTCCGGACCATTCCGGAACTCCTCGTGACGTCCGAGATCTCATCCGGGACTCCGAACAACATTCGGTAACCACATACAAACTTCCTTTATAACCCTAGCGTCATCGAACCTTAAGTGTGTAGACCCTACGGGTTCGGGAGACATGTAGACATGACCGAGACGTTCTCCGGTCAATAACCAACAGCGGGATCTGGATACCCATGATGGCTCCCACATGTTCCACGATGATCTCATCGGATGAACCACGATGTCAAGGACTTAATCAATCCCGTATTCAATTCCCTTTGTCTATCGGTATGTTACTTGCCCGAGATTCGATCGTCGGTATCCAATACCTTGTTCAATCTCGTTACCGGCAAGTCACTTTACTCGTTCCGTAACACATCATCCCGTGATCAACTCCTTGGTCACATTGCGCATATGATGATGTCCTACCGAGTGGGCCCAGAGATACCTCTCCGTTTACACGGAGTGACAAATCCCAGTCTCGATCCGCATAAAACAATAGATACTTTCGGAGATACCTGTAGTGCACCTTTATAGTCACCCAGTTACGTTGTGACGTTTGATACACCCAAAGCACTCCTACGGTATCCAGGAGTTACACGCTCTCATGGTCGAAGGAAGAGATACTTGACATTGGCAAAGCTCTAGCAAATGAACTACACGATCTTTTGTGCTAGTCTTAGGATTGGGTCTTGTCCATCACATCATTCTCCTAATGATGTGATCCCGTTATCAACGACATCCAATGTCCATAGCCAGGAAACCATGACTATCTGTTGATCACAACGAGCTAGTCAACTAGAGGCTCACTAGGGACATATTGTGGTCTATGTATTCACACGTGTATTACGATTTCCGGATAATACAGTTATAGCATGAATAAAAGACAATTATCATGAACAAGGAAATATAATAATAATACTTTTATTATTGCCTCTAGGGCATATTTCCAACAGTCTCCCACTTGCACTAGAGTCAATAATCTAGTTCACATCGCCATGTGATTAACACTCACAGGTCACATCGCCATGTGACTAATACCCAAGAGTTTACTAGAGTCAGTAGTCTAGTTCACATCACTATGTGATTAACACTCAATGAGTTTTATGTTTGATCATGTTGCTTGTGAGAGAGGTTTTAGTCAACGGGTCTGAACCTTTCAGATCCGTGTGTGCTTTACAAATCTCTATGTCATCTCCTAGATGCAGCTACCACGCTCTATTTGGAGCTATTCCAAACAACTGTTCTACTTGGAGCTATTCTAAATTATTACTCCATTATATGTATCCGGTCTCTCTACTCAGAGTTATCCGGATAGGTGTCAAGCTTGCATCGTCGTAACCTTTACGACGAACTCTTTTACCACCTCCATAATCGAGAAAATTCCTTAGTCCACTAGTTACTAAGGATAACTTTGACCGCTGTCCTGTGAGCCATTCTTGGATCACTCTTGTACCCCTTGACTGACTCATGGCAAGGCACACTTCAGGTGCGGTACACAGCATAGCATACTAAAGAGCCTACGTCTTAAGCATAGGGGACGACCTTCGTCCTTTCTCTCTATTCTGCCGTGGTCGAGCTTTAAGTCTTAACTTCGTACCTTACAACTCAGGCAAGAACTCCTTCTTTGACTGGTCCATCTTGAACACCTTCAAGATCATGTCAAGGTATGTGCTCATTTGAAAGTATTATTAAGCATTTTGATCTATCCTTATAGATCTTGATGCTCAATGTTCAAGTAGCTTAATCCAGGCTTTCCATTGAAAAACACTTTCAAAATAACCTTATATGCTTTCCAGAAATTCTACGTCATTTCTGATCAACAATATGTCAACAACATATACTCATCAGAAATTCTATAGTGCTCCCACTCACTTCTTTGGAAATACAAGTTTCTCATAAACTTTGTACAAACCCAAATTTTTTGATCATCATCAAATCATACATTCCAACTCCGAGATGCTCACTCTAGTCCTTAGAAGGATTGCTGGAGCTTTGCATACTTATTAGCATCTTTCGGGATTGACAAAACCTTCCGGTTGTATCACATACAACCTTTCCTCATTAAAATCGTCGAGGAAACAATGTTTTGACATCCTATCTGCAAGATTTCATAAATAATGCAGTAATCGCTAATATAATTCCAACAGACTCTTAGCATCGCTACGAGTGAGAAAATCTCATCGTAGTCAACTCCTTGAACTTGTCGGAAAACATCTTAACGACAAGTCGAGCTTTCTTAATGGTGACATTTACCATCATTGTCCGTCTTCCTTTTGAAATCCATCTGTACTCATTAGCCTTATGACCATCGAGCCGTTCTGCCAAAGTCTACACTTTGTTTTCATACATGGATCCTCTCTCGGATTTTATGGCCTCAAGCCATTTATCGGAATCCAGGCCCACCATCGCTTCTCCATAGCTCGCAGGTTCATTGTTGTCTAGCAACATGACCTTCAAGACAGGATTACGTACCACTCTGAAGTAGTACGCATCCTTGTCATCCTACGAGGTTTGGGAGTGACTTGATCCGAAGTTTCATGATCAATATCATAAGCTTCCACTTCAATTGGTGTTGGTGCCACAGGAACAACTCCCTGTGCCCTGTCACACACTAGTTGAAGAGACGGTTCAATAACCTCATCAAGTCTCCACCATCCTCCCACTCAATTCTTTCGAGAGAAACTTTTCCTCGAGAAAGGACCCGATTCTAGAAACAATCCATATTGCTTTCGGATCTGAATTAGGAGGTATACCCAACTGTTTTGGGTTTCCTATGAAGATGCATTTTATCCGCTTTGGGTTCGAGCTTATCAACCTGAAACTTTTTCATATAAGCGTCGCAGCCCCAAACTTTTAAGAAACGACAACTTAGGTTTCTCTAAACCATAATTCATACGGTGTCATCTCATCGGAATTACGTGGTGCCCTATTTAAAGTGAATGTGGTTGTCTCTAATGCCTAACCCATGAACGATAGTGGTAATTCGATAAGAGACATCATGGTACGCACCATATCCAATAGGGTGCAACTATGATGTTCGGACACACCATCACATTATGGTGTTCCAGGCGGTATTAATTGTGAAACAATTTCCACAATGTCTTAATTGTGTGCCAAAACTCGTAACTCAGATATTCATCTCTATGATCATATCATAGACATTTTATCCTCTTGTCACAATGATCTGCTACTTCACTCTGAAATTACTTGAACCATTCAATAATTCAGACTTGTGTTTCATCAAGTAAATATACTCAACATTTACTCGAATCATCTGTGAAGTAAGAACATAATGATATTCACTGCATGCCTCAGCACTCATTCGACTGCACACATCAAAATGTGTTACTTCCAACAAGTTGCTATCTTGTTCCATCTTACTGAAAATGAGGCTTTTCAGTCATCTTGCCCATGTGGTATGATTTGCATATCTCAAGTGATTCAAAATCAAGTGAGTCCGAACGATCCATTTGCATGGAGTTTCTTCATGCATATACACCAATAGACATGGTTCGCATGTCTCAAACTTTTCAAAAACGAGTGAGTCCAAAGATCCATCAACATGGAGCTTCTTCATGCGTTTTATACCATTATGACTTACATGGCAGTGCCATAAGTAAGTGGTACTATCATTACTATCTTATATCTTTTGGCATGAAAATGTGTATCACTACGACCGAGATTCAATAAACCATTCCTTTAGGTGCAAGACCATTGAAGGTATTATTCAAAAATAGAGTAACCATTATTCTCCTTAAATGAATAACCGTATTGCGATAGACATAATCCAATCATGTCTATGCTCAACGCAAACACCAATCTCGGTGGTAGAGGGAGCGTGCGATGCTTGATCATATCAACCTTGGAAACACTTCCAACATATATCGTCAGCTCACCTTTAGCTAGTCTCCGTTTATTCCGTAGCTTTTATTTCGAGTTACTAACACTTAGCAACCGAACCGGTATCCAATACCCTAGTGCTACTAGGAGTACTAGTAAAGTACACATTAACATAATGTATATCCAATATACTTCTATCGACCTTGCCAGCCTTCTCATCTACCAAGTATCTAGGGTAATGCTGCTCCAGTGGTTGTTCCCCTTATTACATAAGCACTTAGTCTCGGGTTTGGGTTCAACCTTGGGTTTCTTCACTAGAGCAGCAGCTGAATTGCCGTTTCATGAAGTATCCCTTTGTTCCCTTGCCCTTCTTGAAACTAGTGGTTTCACCAACCATCAACAATTGATGCTCCTTCTTGATTTCTACTTTCGCGGTGTCAAACATCATGAATATTTCAAGGATCATCATATCTATCCCTGATATGTTATAGTTAATCACGAAGCTCTAGCAGCTTGGTGGCAATGACTTTGGGGAAATATCACTATCTCATCTGGAGGATCAACTCCCACTCGATTCAAGTGATTGTTGTGCTCAGACAATCTGAGCACAAGCTCAACGATTGAGCTTTTCTCCCTTAGTTTGCAGGCTAAGAAAATCGTCGGAGGTCTTATACCTCTTGACGTGGGCACGAGCCTGAAATCCCAATTTCAGCCCTCGAAACATCTCATATGTTCCGCGACGTTTCGAAAACGTCTTTGGTGCCTCTACTTAAACCATTTAATTGAACTATCACGTAGTTATCAAAACGTGTATGTCCGATGTTCGCAACATCGACAAACGACGTTGGGGTTCAGCACACTGAGCGGTGCATTAAGGACATAAGCTTTCTACTGATCGCATAATCGCTACTATCAACTTTCAACTATATTTTCTCTAGGAACATATCTAAACAGTGGAACTAAAGCGCGAGCTTACGACATAATTTGCAAAAGGTCTTTTGACTATGTTCAGGATAATTAAGTTCATCTTATGAACTCCCACTTAGATAGACATCCCTCTGGTCATCTAAGTGATCACATGATCCGAGTCAACTAGGCCGTGTCCGATCATCACGTGAGACGGACTAGTCATCATCGGTGAACATCTTCATGTTGATCGTATCTACCATACGACTCATGCTCGACCTTTCGGTCTCCGTGTTCCGAGGCCATGTCTGCACATGCTAGGCTCGTCAAGTTAACCCTAAGTGTTTTCGCTGTGTAAAACTGTCTTACACCCGTTGTATGTGAACGTAAGAATCCATCACACCCGATCATCACGTGGTGCTTAGAAGCGACGAACTGTAGCAACGGTGCACAGTTAGGGGAGAACACTTCTTGAAATTTTGTAAGGGATCATCTTATTTACTACCGTCGTCCTAAGCAAACAAGATGCATAAACATGATAAACATCACATGCAATCAAATAGTGACATGATATGGCCAATATCATTTTGCTCCTTTTGATCTTCATCTTCGGGGCTCCATGATCATCATCGTCACCGGCACGACACCATGATCTCCATCATCATGATCTCCATCATCGTGTCTTCATGAAGTTGTCACGCCAACGACTACTTCTACTTCTATGACTAACGCGTTTAGCAATAAAGTAAAGTAGTTTACATGGCGTTCTTCAATGACACGCAGGTCATACAATAAATAAAGACAACTCCTATGGATCCTGCCGGTTGTCATACTCATCGACATGCAAGTCGTGAATCCTACTACAAGAACATGATCAATCTCATACATCACATATCATTCATCACATTCTTCTTGGCCATATCACATCACATAGCATACCCTGCAAAAACAAGTTAGACGTCCTCTAATTGTTGTTGCATGTTTTACGTGGCTGCTATGGGTTTCTAGCAAGAACGTTTCTTACCTACGCAAGACCACAACGTGATATGCAAATTGCTATTTACCCTTCATAAGGACCCTTTTCATCGAATCCGTTCCGACTAAAGTGGGAGAGACTGGCACCCGCTAGCCACCTTATGCACCAAGTGCATGTCAATCGGTGGAACCTGTCTCACGTAAGAGTATGTGTAAGGTCGGTCCGGGCCGCTTCATCCCACAATACCGTCGAAACAAGATTGGACTAGTAACGGTAAGCATATTGAACAACACCAACGCCCACAACTACTTTGTGTTCTACTCGTGCAAAGAATCTACGCAATAGACCTAGCTCTGATGCCACTGTTGGGGAACGTAGCAGAAATTCAAAATTTTCCTACGTGTCACCAAGATCTATCTATGGAGAGACCAGCAACGAGTAGAAAGAGAGTGCATCTACATACCCTTGTAGATCGCTAAGCGGAAGCGTTCAAGTGAACGGGGTTGATGGAGTCGTACTCGTCGTGATTCAAATCACCGATGATCCTAGTGCCGAACGGACGGCACCTCCGCGTTCAACACACGTACAGCCCGGTGACGTCTCCCACGCCTTGATCCAGCAAGGAGAGAGGGAGAGGTTGAGGAAGACTCCATCCAACAGCAGCACAACGGCGTGGTGGTGGTGGAGGAGCGTGGCAATCCAGCAGGGCTTCGCCAAGCACCATGGGAGAGGAGGAGTAGGAAGAGAGGTAGGGTTGTGCCAGAACTTCGTGTATATCTCCCATGCGCCTCCCCACTATATATAGGGGTGGAGGGGCTGGTTTCTTGCCCTCCAAGTCCATTGGGGAGTTGGCCAAGGTGGGAGGAAAGAAATCTCATTATTTCCTTCCCCACCGATTGTTATCCCCCCTTTTTAGGGATCTTGATCTTATCCCTTCGGGATATGATCTTATTCCTTCTAAGGGGGGATCTTGGTGCGCCTTGACCAGGGGTGTGGGGCCTTGCCCCCACTACCCACGTCCATGTGGGTCCCCCCATGCAGGTGGGCCCTACTCCGGAACCTTCTAGAACCTTCCCGGTACAATACCGAAAAATCCCGAACATTTTCCGGTGGCCAAAATAGGACTTCCCATATATAAATCTTTACCTCCAGACCATTCTGGAACTCCTCGTGACGTCCGAGATCTCATCCGGGACTCCGAACAACATTCGGTAACCACATACAAACTTCCTTTATAACCCTAGCGTCATCGAACCTTAAGTGTGTAGACCCTACGGGTTCGGGAGACATGTAGACATGACCGAGACGTTCTCCGGTCAATAACCAACAGCGGGATCTGGATACCCATGATGGCTCCCACATGTTCCACGATGATCTCATCGGATGAACCACGATGTCAAGGACTTAATCAATCCCGTATTCAATTCCCTTTGTCTATCGGTATGTTACTTGCCCGAGATTCGATCGTCGGTATCCAATACCTTGTTCAATCTCGTTACCGGCAAGTCACTTTACTCGTTCCGTAACACATCATCCCGTGATCAACTCCTTGGTCACATTGCGCATATGATGATGTCCTACCGAGTGGGCCCAGAGATACCTCTCCGTTTACACGGAGTGACAAATCCCAGTCTCGATCCGCATAAAACAATAGATACTTTCGGAGATACCTGTAGTGCACCTTTATAGTCATCCAGTTACGTTGTGACGTTTGATACACCCAAAGCACTCCTACGGTATCCAGGAGTTACACGCTCTCATGGTCGAAGGAAGAGATACTTGACATTGGCAAAGCTCTAGCAAATGAACTACACGATCTTTTGTGCTAGTCTTAGGATTGGGTCTTGTCCATCACATCATTCTCCTAATGATGTGATCCCGTTATCAACGACATCCAATGTCCATAGCCAGGAAACCATGACTATCTGTTGATCACAACGAGCTAGTCAACTAGAGGCTCACTAGGGACATATTGTGGTCTATGTATTCACATGTGTATTACGATTTCCGGATAATACAGTTATAGCATGAATAAAAGACAATTATCATGAACAAGGAAATATAATAATAATACTTTTATTATTGCCTCTAGGGCATATTTCCAACAGCGTCCACCATGTATACATCATGTGATGAAGTGGGCGTCCAGTGCTCTATGGGCAGTGGTTCCTATTCGTCTCCTGCATCGTCGTCCGTACCGTCGATGTCTTCAGTGTCGAAGTCGAGCATGTCGGTCAAATCATCGACAATGGCTACTAAGTGGGTGGTGGGTGGGCGGCGAATTTCTTCGTCATCCGCATCCCAATTCTTCCAGACATGGTTTGGCCAAGGCTCTCCTGACAGAGAGGGAGACTTTAATGAGTTTAGTATGTCGAGGTGAACTCCATGATCGGCGCCCAGTCGGGTTCGATAGGCACGGGTGCTGGCGGTTCAGAGTCCATGGCCGGGGAAGAATCCGGCAGTTTGGCGTCACGGCTCTCGTGAAGGGTAAGGTCGATACTCGGCTCGATCGCCGATGAGAATGCGGCCTCTGCGGCGAGGTCTATCCACCCGTCACTGGATGGCGCAATTGGCTATGATTTGAGGGTCGAAGCGGTCGCCGATGCGATCTCTCGAACACTGTCAGATGGTAGAGCTAAGTCATGCTCATCGTGACCGTGCGGCGCACTCGGCAAGGGCTCGAATCCATCGAAGATCAAGTCTCCATGGATGTCGGCTGTGTAGTTCAAGTTTCCAAATCTGACCTGATAGCCAGGGGCGTAGCTCTCGATCTGCTCAAGATTGCCAAGCGAGTTGGCCCGTAGTGCGGAGCCGCCGAATACAAAGATCTGTCCGGGGAGAAAAGTCTCACCCTGGACTGCGTCGCTATCGATGATCGAAGGAGCCATCAAGCCTAATGATGACGACACAGAGGAACTCTCAATGAAAGCACCAATGTCAGTGTCAAAACCGGCGGATCTCGGGTAGGGGGTCCCGAACTGTGCGTCTAAGGCGGATGGTAACAGGAGGCAGGGGACACGATGTTTTACCCAGGTTCGGGCCCTCTTGATGGAGGTAAAACCCTACGTCCTGCTTGATTGTTCTTGATAATATGAGTAGTACAAGAGTTGATCTACCACGAGATCAGAGAGGCTAAACCCTAGAAGCTAGCCTACGGTATGATTGTATGTTGTCCTACGGACTAAAACCCTCCGGTTTATATAGACACCGGAGGGGGATAGGGTTACACAGAGTCGGTTATAAGGAAGGAGATCTACATATCCATATTGCCAAGCTTGCCTTCCATGCCAAGGAGAGTCCCATCCAGACACGGGATGAAGTCTTCAATCTTGTATCTTCATAGTCTAACAGTCCGGCCAAAGGATATAATCCGGCTATCCGGATACCCCCTAATCCAGGACTCCCTCACTCGTGTTCCCCATCGAGCCAATCACCTTCGTTCCTTGTTTTCAGATCCACTCCACCAACCACCGCAGCCACCTCCCACTCGATTTGGACCGCCATATCGTGGATCCGACGGCCCAGGAGGCTCCCCAATGCCTCAGCGCTCATCCCTGCCTCCCGGTTGCAGCTCCCTCGCCCCCACTCGATCTGGCCGCTGGGGTCCCGAGCGCCTCGACCCCAAGTGCCGCCACCCGCCGGTGGCCTCGATGGTACAGCAGCAACTGCCGCCAGGCTGGACTCCCCACTCGCGCTACCTCCTTCTTTCCCTTCTTCTTTCCCTGTCTCATCTCTCGCTCTCTCTTGCTCTGCATGTTCGAACAAGAGACCATGGAGTCGCTATGTTCAAGCCATCGACTGGCCAAAACTTCAACGCCGGTCAAGACCTTCTCTAGTCCTCGAACCGCGTGGGGTTTCCGCACCGCGTGCGCTTGCCGTCCGTCACCGTCAAATGCCAGCGCCGCCATGCTTCTACCATCTGCATCGGCAAGTGCAGCGCCCAGCCGCGCCGACCTCCTGCAGCTCGTCCCAGCGCTGGACCTAGAGCCCATGACTCCCGCCGGACCTCCGCCTCGCCCTGTTCGTTCGCTGCCTCCTGAAGGTCATGGAACCTTGCTGCCGATGCTCTCCCTTGTCGTTGTTCGTCTGCACCGTTCGGCCACTGGATCCAATCGTCCTCCGTCAACTTCCGCCGAATCCACGCTCAACATCACCTCGCCTCGCCGGAGATACCCCAAGTCCGCCGCTGCCTTGCCAAGTCCCGTGCCGTCGCCGACCTCCCCTGTTTCTGCCTCGATCAGGAGACGCTCGCAGTGCCCCCCCACTCCCGTTGACCGTACCCCTCCTCGTCATCTCGTTTTCCCCCTGCGCGAGCCAGCCCAGCTGCTCCCCTGTACCGCGCAAAGGCCCAGCGCCGCTGGCCTCCTCTGCCAAGCCGGGCCGAGGCCCATGGTGAGGCCACCCCAGCGTCCCTCCTTTTTTCCTCTGTTGGGCTTCCTGTCCAGATTTGGCCCGTGTTACGTTTTTTTCCTCTAGGCGATTTTGCTAATAATCCAGGAGTCTACTATTTTTTAGAAAACCCCCTAGTGTTCATGTATATCATATCTCACAAACTATGCATCATTTGTAAATAACTTATATATGTAAAATGCTTAGAATTTCATCTAGTTTCATAATATCCAACTTTCATGCATGTTTAAAATGTTTAAAATGGTGTTTGTTTAAATTTTCTCCAAATGCCATGCTAAAATGTTTTATTTCATAACTTAATAACCGGAGCTCCAAATTTAATAAACTTTATATGTAAATGGGGTAGAAAAATGCCTAGTTTAACATGGTGCACTCATCTTGCATGTTTAACAACTCTAAAATTATGTTTAGGGCAGAACAGTACCAACTTTTAAAATATGCATATGAGGATTTTCCGGAATTGTTGTTTGTTGTTCCGGCCTCATTTAAACTTGCCTAGATAGGTAGTTTTCATTTGCTTCACCCCCTTGCCATGTTTAATAACATTTAATATTGTTGGGTACATAAACAAGAGAGAACTAAGTAATTGAATGTGGTGTTTTGTCAATATGCAACTCGTTTCATATTGAGCTCCACTTAATTTGTAGTATTGTTTGTGCACTTTGTCATGCCATGCCTCTTTAAACCGGACATGCATCATACTTGGTTGTGCATTATGCCATGTTCATGTGATGGTTGTTTACTATGTTGCTTGCTTCTTTCTGGGTTGCTTCTCTCGTTAGCTTCTGTTTCGTTCCGGAGTTGTGAGGATCCGTTCGACTACGTCCGCTTGTCTTCTTCATGGACTTGTTCTTCTTCCTTGCGGGATCTCAGGAAAGATGACCATACCCTCAAAATCACTTCTATCTTTGCTTGCTAGTTGTTCGCTCTATCGCTATGTCGCGCTACCTACCACTTGTTATATCATGCCTCCCATATTGCCATGTCAAGCCTCTAAGCCACCTTTCTGCAAACCGTTGTTTGGCTAAGTTACTGCTTTGCTCAGCCCCTCTTATAGCGTTGCTAGTTGCAGGTGAAGTTGAAGTTTGTTCCATGTTGGAACATGGATATGTTGGGATATCACAATATCTCTTATTTTAATTAATGCATCTATATACTTGGTGAAGGGTGGAAGGCTCGGCCTTATGCCTGGTGTTTTGTTCCACTCTTGCCGCCCTAGTTTCCGTCATACCAGTGTTATGTTCCTTGATTTTGCGTTCCTTACGCGGTTGGGTGTTATGGGAACCCCTTGATAGTTTTCTTTGAATAAAACTCCTCCAGCAAGGCCCAACCTTGGTTTTACATTTTTGCCTCAACCTAAGCCTTTTTCCCTTGGGTTTCCGGAGCCCGAGGGTCATCTTTATTTTAACCCCCTCGGGCCAGTGCTCCTCTGAGTGTTGGTCCAAACTGGGCCATGTCCGGCGCCCCCTGGGCAACCAGGGTCTATGCCAAACCGACGTCTTGACCATCCGGTGAGCCCTGAGAATGAGATATGTGCAGCTCCTATCGGGATTTGTCGGCACAATCGGGCGGCTTTGCTGGTCTTGTTTTACCATTGTCGAAATGTCTTGTAACCGGGATTCCGAGACTGGCTGGGTCTTTTCGGGAGAAGGAATATCCTTTGTTGACCGTGAGAGCTTGTGATGGGCTAAGTTGGAACACCCCTGCAGGGTTTAAACTTTCGAAAGCCGTGCCCGCAGTTATGTGGTAGATGGGAATTTGTTAATGTCCGGTTGTAGAGAACTTGACACTTGACTTAATTAAAATGCATCAACCGCGTGTGTAGCCATGATGGTATCTTTTCGGCGGAGTCCGGGAAGTGAACATAGTCTTGTGTTATGCTTGAACATAAGTAGTAATTTCAGGATCACTTCTTGATCACTTCTAGCTTCTCGACTGTTGCATTGCTTCTCTTCTCGCTCTTATTTGCGTATGTTAGCCACCATATATGCTTAGTGCTTGATGCAGCTCCACCTTATTACCTTACCCTACCCATAAGCTTAAATAGTCTTGATCTTGCGGGTGTGAGATTGCTGAGTCCTCGTGACTCACAGATACTTCCAAACAGTTGCAGGTGCCGATGATACCAGTGCAGGTGACGCAACTGAGCTCAAGTGGGAGCTCGATGAATATCTTGGTCATTGTTTTGTTTTGTTTCCTTTTTGATCAGTAGTGGAGCCCAGTTGGGACGATCGAGGATCTAGCATTTGGGGTTGTCTTATTTTATTTTGGTTCCGTAGTCGGACCTTGATTCTACTCTAGATGGTGTATGTTTAACTTGTAATTTGTGTGAAGTGGCGATTGTAAGCCAACTCTTTATCCCTCTCTTATTCAGTACATGGGATTGTGTGAAGATTACCCCACTTGCGACTGAACCACCATGCGGTTATGCCTCTAAGTCGTGCCTCGACACGTGGGAGATATAGCCGCATCGTGGGCGTTTACAAGTTGGTATCAGAGCCATCCCCGACTTAGGAGCCCCCTGCTTGATCGAATCGCTGACGTTGTTGAGTCTAGAACAAAATGTTTTGAGTCTTAGGATTATATATATCGGAGAGTAGGATTCTTTTTACTCCTTAGTCCCTTCGTCGCTCTGGTGAGGCCTCCTGATGTAGAAGTTTTGACTTTTCTCTCCTCAAATTTCACAAAAAAATTTAGATCACGCGGGTATCTTGGGATCGTTCCGATATTCTTGTGACGAGAACATTGTTCTTGGTACCTCCTGACATTTAGGGGTTGTGGCGGTGTCCGGGGAGTTGAGCTCTGAGGTGTTGTCATCACAATTTTGTCGTTGCAGTTCTGGAATACCTGAGTTCACCGACATTGAAAATCTCTTTTATGAAGTTGTTGGTGAGATAACCTCCACGCCACCTAGTACTGGGGCGGGAGTTCGGGAGTATTGTCATAACTCGTATAACGGATGCTTTTTGAAGGTTGAGGTACATGATTTCCGAAGGTTTCTTGGTTATGTGTTAAAGGATGGATACAGCTGGATGTAGGGATTGTTAGTTTCGGTGAGATATTATACTTCCCCTGTATCCCCAACACCTGATTGCATAACCAGAAAGTTTCGGGAGTTTATAGGTGGGAATTCAAGTATCTCGTAGAATATATTTCCGACGGACACATGATACGATATGGGGTCTATCATATGCTTGTTTTCGGCTTATTCTGCAAGCCAATCCTTGTTTTGTTTTGAGTTGTGGTATTCTAGTTGCTTCAATGTCAAGTGCTGAATCCATACCTTTTCCTAAATGATGTTCTCATATTTCTATGGGAGTGCTAATCCTTTTCGATCATCGAGGTGGTCATGCCAATTCTTTTTCTCAACCGGCGTGTTTCTCTTCAAGTGGATCTGGTCATTTTTCAATATTTGCAAGAGCAACTCTAAGTTTTTCTCAACGGTATCCTTTACATCTGCCCAAATTGCCTTTGTTTTCCCGCCCTCCCACCCTTTTTCTTCAAGGACACAGATTTCTTAATCAAGTATCCTTTTATCGATGGGAAGTCTCTCCATTCTTTTCTGTCAATGTTCTTACCCGGTGGTTCTCATGAAGATGCTCTTCAAGTTCATCATCCTTCGTTGTTGTTTATTCTTCGGTGGATTCAATGCAATCTTTCGGTGTTGATCATATCTTTTACTTGTTTCAAAGGCTTTCTCATGCCGGTGCACCTCTTAATCATCCACCTCTTTCTATTCATGTTTATCTAGAGTGCTGAAGATATCCCAGAAGATTCAAGTTTCTATTCGTAATCATTTCAAGCTATTTCGAGGTCTTACCTTATTCAAGCCATTTAATTCAACCGGCGCAATCTATCTTTTAAATTGTTCAATGGTGTTTCTTTTGAGTGGGCCCTAACCCACAGGTCTTTTTCTAGGATCTTACCTGACTCTTCTAATTTTGCCGGAGTTACTCTCAAATTATTTTCATAGTTTGACGTAAGAATGAATTGTCATCAGTCAAATGTCTTTATCCAAGATCTTTCAAAATTCTTTTCATCGTTGGTTCAACCTTTCTAATTTTTATTCCGGAGTGCCTCAACAAATGCATGGTGGTGTTTCTCATCGTCATTCTCAACATTTGAAGACCGCAGAAGAGTTTGTCTTCAATCTTACCCGTTCTCTCAAGACTCGTGGTTCTAGCTTCATGCCATCCTCTCATAATTGTTTGCGATTGTGAGAATTCTTTTCACCCATCTGGAGCAATTCAGGAGTCTTTTCAGTTTGATTCTCCGGAGCCCATCATCTTAGAATTATTCATTCCAGCTTTCAGCTCTCGTTCTCCAAATCTTACCGGTGCACCGTCCAAGTATTATCTAGCCAGCTCATGATCTCTTCGTTCTCTATATCTAGTTCCCTCAAGTATCTTCATTTGTTTTCCAATTCTTCTAAGCGATTTATTCTCTCTCTTCATTCATTTTCAATTCTTACGGCGGTTTGTTCAAGATTCCTCTTCCTATGCTCTCATATTAATTTATTTGTTGTTTCAATCCTACCGGTGATTCGTTGAAGACTTTTCTCAAGTTTATGCTATATCTCTCTTAATCCTTTCTACGAGAATAAGTAGTATGCCAAATCCATCTTGTCATCAATTTAAATTGGTGAAGAATACGCATAACGTAATTCTTATTATTGTTCCATCCAAGTGATCTAATTTCTTCTTTCTGGAGTTGTGCATCATATCACATTCTCGGTTCAAGTGCTTCATACTTTTTTTGGAGTTCCAAGTTTTTCGCTTTATCTCGTCGCAAAGCTCCATCCAATCATTGCAAGGCTTCAATCTTATCCTTTTCATCCTTCACTTCTTTTTGATCATTCTTTTATTACCGGAGTTCTTCATGGAGGTTCTACATGATGGTTCATCAAGGATTTAATTTCTTCTCGAAGTGTTAATCGAGATTCTTTTCAGAGGAGCTCAAGTATTCTTCATCTTGAATTTCAAAGTTCAATCCTTTCTCCCTTATCTTTTGAGGTGGTGTTATGTCATTCTTGATAATTTCCCTTCGTGGTTCATGATTCACAAGTTATCAAGAATGAGGTATTTTAAATGCATTAATCTCTTCATTGGGGTTATCTTATGTCATATTTCACCTAAATCCTTCCCTAAGGAATGTTGCTATTGTGGTGCTTATCAATAATCCAAGTTTCCTCCTATTCTCGCGGTGAAAGAAGTTTTTTCATCTCTTCGTTGATCTCAATCCAATCTTTTGTTTCTGTAGAGGCAGAATTTCACCTCATAGTTTCGAGATGTTCTCCATAAGTCCACTACAAGGTTGTTCTTTTCGTTGGTGGTTTTCCAAAAACTCCGTTATAACCTTCTTGGAAGGGTGTTTTCCAAGCTCATTTGTGGCAGAAGTTGTCATTTTCTTCTCAATTCTTTCCTTTCCAACGATTCAACTTCTATTCTTTCGTTCCGGAGGCATAGTGATGTTGCTCTCTTCGACCCATCATCTTGTTTTGTCAAGTTCATGTTCAATTCCTTCCATTTACAGTCGGAGTGCTGTCCAAATTATATCATTCTTATTCCTTCTCTATCTTGTTTTAACCGAAGTGTCGTGTCCACCATTCAAGTTATGGTGCCCGCCTGGTGCCCGCCTGGCCTTGTTTGTCGTGGCTTTCATCACAGGGACCTCGCGAGGTGCCCCCCGCTTGATCTCTCCACCCCTCGCGAGCCAGCCTGGTGAGGACGCCCCCGAGGAGGTCTTGCATCGTCCGCCTCGCGAGGCTTGGCCCCTCGCGAGGGTCATGAGTGTTCGCGCTACTGAAGATGGGCCGTATGGGGCCGCTGCTGGAGCCGCAACGTGGGCTGCAGGCAGGCAAGTCTGGGGACCCCCGTTCCCAGTACACCGACAGTAGCCCCTGGGCCCAAGGCGCGCTCGGACTTGGCTTCCAGGCGAAGCCAAGGGGGCAGTGCGAAGGGCCGTGGGCCCCAAAAGCATGCGGCCTCGGTTGACGCGTGGCGATTGATGGGAAGTGGGCGTCTCCGCTTCCCCCATGCTGTCTCAGCAACTGCCCACCTGACAAAAGGCCGGTGCGGGCGGCATTTGCCTTCATTGCTTTCCATCGACTTGCTCCAGATCCCCTTTCTCGCTCCTTGCTTCCGGAGACTCCAGATCTGCCTGGATCCTCCTTCAAGCTCGCCGCCAATGGCGCCCAAGAAAGCTCGGGCCACTCCCTCGTCATCTTGGTACGAGCCAGTGCTCGATGCGCCGAGCGTTTCGGAGAAGAACCTTGCCGCTGTGCTCCTGATGAAAGCGGAGGGTGATAATAAGAGGAAGACTGTGCTCCGGGCTGGCTCCGATGAGCCGGAGGACTCAGACAACACCTTCTACCCCTTCTTCATGAGCAGCATTGTCGCCGGGCTGCTTCCCCCCTTCTCCGACTTCTTCTACTACATCCTTAGCCATTACAAGATCCACACTCTCCATCTTCATCCCAACACCATCCTCCTCCTGTCGATCTTCGCCTTCTACTGCGAGGCGTATGTCAGAGTGATGCCATCTGTGGCGCTGCTGCGCCACTTCTTCTTCCTTTGGATCAAAGAGGGCCACTGCTTTGGGTGTGTTGGCTTCGTCGCGGCCAACAAGACCAATGCCATCTCGAAGGCCGGGAAGAAGGCCGAGGGCTTCAGGGGCAAGTGGGTCTTGATGGACGCCAAGTGCTCCCACCCCGGCTGGTGCTTCCGATGGAGATACCTGTGTCCTACGAGGGGTGGCTTCGCGCGAAGCTCACCAACTCCCGGGCGGCACAGGTGTTGGAGAGGATGACCGCCGACCCGAGACCTAGTGATTCAAGGGCGGCGAAGTTGATGGGGTCTATGATCATCAAAGAATTCATGAAGCAGCGTGTGGCTCCCCTCCAGTTGCGCCCGCGCCCCTTGTGGAAGCTTGGAGACGAAGGGGACGACCTCCGCCTGCACCTGGAGGCCCTTTCCGATGAGGAGCTGCGCTCGACCCTCTGCTGCTTGGTTGGGGACGACCAAGGGTACCTGCCAGACTCCTTCGTTCCCTTGTACCGCCGTCCAGATGGGGCGAAGGTTGTCGCCGCTCTTCCTTTCTTCGACGGGCGTGGGCTCGTGCCGCCTGCGCCCTCGAATGTCCTGGTGACGATGACTCCTGTGGACGTGTCTTCGACGAGTCTCAGGCAGAGGAAGAGGAGGAAGAAGAGGAGGAGGATGAGCGTGACTCGGAGGCGACCCGTGAAGGGGTGGGGGAGACCTCCCCTTTGCGCAAGGCCGACATCCTCCGCACCCTGCCTGATGACGATGACGAGGCCGATGTCCTCCTGGAAAGTGGGGAGCTGCACGCAGCAGGGGCTCCTCGAGGTCCAAGGTCAGTCTCCGGAGGAGGTCACCGGCCGAGGTTCTGACGAGGGGAAGGTCGATGCTGATCTCCCAAAATGACGCCCCTGTTCTTACGCTGCCTGGAGTTGCTTCTGGCCTATCTGCTGCCCCCTCTTCAGCGCCTAGAGGCCGTGCACCCGCGCCTCAGGTTGCGAGGCTCTCAGGCTTCAAGCTTAGGAAGCGGAGAGACTACACCGCGGTGGACCAGTAAGTATTCTCGTCCTGCCTTGTTCTTGCTTCTGCTGCTGATTCTTGACGCTTCTCCATTGCACAATTAGGCTGACGCCCGTGGCGAAGAAGAGGAAGGAGGAAGCAGCGGTATTGCTCGGGACCAAATCACCTGCATCGGCTGCACCCTCCTCCGCGGGGAAGGGCGGTGAGAGCGCTCGCGCTTCCTCGGCCCAATCGTCCTCGCGAGACTTGGGGGAGCGTCCTCCGGAGGAGGCAGCCCCCGTAGCCCCGCTGGCTCCAAAGGTGCGGATGTCCGGCTCGGTTGCTGGGGTCCCCCAAGTTCAGGAGCTCCTAGCCTCTTAGGCCATGGTGACGATGTTGTCTCCTCCTCCTTCCGCCGCACTGCTGACCTTGGATCCTTCCGCCTCCCCTAACGTCCTGGAGCGTGCTTTCTCCGCGCTGACCCTGCTGCAAGAGGATCTTCAAGGCACCAACCTTCACCTGGCGGCCGGGTGCCTGGAGCTGATTTCTGGCTGGCTTCACTCTGATGCGTCCGTCCGGGCGGCATTGAGCCAAATGCGGCGGCTTCGGAGAAGGACAAGCAGGCCGCCGCCCAAGCCGTGGCTACTCGTGAGGTGGCGTTGAAGGACACCGTCGCCGCCCAGGATCGTTGTCGGTCACTCGAGGCCGAGTTAGAGACTGCGCACAACGACCCTGCGGCCGAAGCTTGAGACCGCAAGGCGGAGGAGGAGAAGATGAAGGCCCGGGAGGATGCCGTCAGGGTCGCGACACCGAGCTGGAGCAGCTGGCGAAGGCGCAGGCCATGGAGCATAGCTGGCTGGAGAAGCTGGAGCAGAAGGTGAAGGCGGAGAAGGACGAGCTAGAAGTCAAGGCGAAGGTCCTGGCTGAGGACCGCGTGGTCTTCACGTCCCTTGAGGAGAGGTCCCGCGTGGCGCTGCGGGCACTCTATGAGAAGGGCTTGGAGGAGCCGCTGGTGACAGCCGACAAGGGCCCCACCCAGCTGCTTCCTCATCTGGTCACAGCACTTGAGGATGTCATCGACGGGATCAGCCCCTTGGTGGAGGACGAAGCCCGCACGCTTTCCTCGGCCGCGCTGACGCGCGTCTTCAGCCATCTCCAGCTTCGTGATCCTGACGCCAACCCTCATGAGATGCTGGAGCCTGTGGATGGCGAGCACTACGCAGCTGTTGCCGAAGCCGTGAAGGGCCAGGTGGAGGCTCTGCTAAAGAAGTTCCGCGCCTTCGACCCTGCGCCCCTCAACTGGTGATGCTGCTGAACCTGCAACTCCAGCTGGCAGCTCAGGTGAGGGTGGCATCACCGTCGAAGGGACGCCTCTTGCAAGCGACGGTGGCGTCCAGGGATGATGGGATGACTTGCCGGCAGCTCCTTTTCCTGCTTTGCTTCTGCAACATGAACCGTGCCTCGTGGAAGCGTTTAAACTTGTGCTTGGTATTCGAGAAATAGTATGTCTTGTAATATTTGTTTGAAATTCTACGATTTCCTTTCCGTTTGCTTTGGTGTTCTGCGTCGGCAGGGCCCGACCCTGCGCATACCTCAGCCGCCATTGGGCCCTCCGGGTCACCAGGACGAACCAAGGAGTGAGGGGCTACGTGGCCAGTTAGGCTCCTGAGTCGCGATGCTCAGGAGCCCCCCTTGACGCGCAAACAGCTTACAGAAAGGAGATGCGTGAGTAGGCCTAGTGTTCTACGTCGGCAGGGCCCGACTCCGCGCATACCTCAGCCACCATTGGACCATTCGGATCACCAGGACGGGCCAAGGAGTGAGGGGCTACGTGGCCAGTTAGGCTCCTGGGTCGCGATGCTGAGGAGTCCCCCTTGACGTCCAAACGACCTTCATACCTTGGCTCTGCTTGGGAGGGCGCGCGATGACCAGGTCCGAGGGACCTGGCAGGGTGGCGTATGCTTGGGCATGGCCCAAGTGCAGCCCCCGTGCCCAGCCCCCTCGCGCGACTCTCCCGAAGGGAAGTGTTGCGATGAGGCCAGACACTGAGCTTGGAGGCTCCCTAAGGTTGATACGGCCATGAGGCCGCCCTCAGTTGTTTATCACCAGCGCGGAGCATAGCGCTTCCGCACTTGCACGGGCATAGCCGCTCCTCGGCAGTGTCAACTGCCAGCGCGGAGCATGGTGCTTCCACTAGTGCAGCCCCGCCCTGACATGTGGCTTGCACGGCAGGGCTAGACGAGGTGTGTCTGGGCACTCGTGAGCCAGCGCGGGACTCACGAGGCCCTACCTCAAGGCGGGTTGTGCCTGGTCTTGGCTCTTGATGGCTGTGGTGGTCCTGCAAGATGGTTAGGAAACCTGCGCCGAGCGGATCTCCTGAGGCTATCGCATGAGGAGGCCAAGCACCAACAACCCCAGGAGGTGACGTGAACGGCGCCGGCCCGCCAGACAGAGCTCAGCCGTTGGGTTTATCGACGCTGCAGGGATGGACCCGAGCACAGGTGCCGTGCCTAGTCTTCTCATGCGAAGGATCCTAAAGAAAAACGATCGGCGTGCGGCTCCCGTGGTGGGTGGAAATCAAGCAGGTGATGACTATAAATAACTCATGCATGGCAACCGGCTAGCTTAGATAGATGTGAGAACGATACATGCCACTGGGACGGACCCGATCGGCCTGGGGATGATGTAGCTCGAGGGGCACCCCCAGTGAGGTAAGCTAAAGATGCAAGAGGATACAAGCTGCAGGGACAGGCCCATGCAACCTGGGAATAATGCAGCCCAAGGGACGCTCCCAGCTGAATGAACTTGGAAAATGTCACCTGGTTTTGTTGTCGAAGGAGCGTTGGGGTGGCTGAAGGCGCGCGCTGAAGAAGTTGCTCCTCATGAGCCGCCAAGACCCTGAGCCTCGGGAGGCCCTGGGGGCTCAGGTGGCTCCCTGAGGACCGTCTCCATCTCCGCCAGGACCGCGTGATGCCTGGCCTCCTGGGTTGCCAGGATGCTTCGTAGGTTGCGCTGGAAGGCGGCTGCCATGCTCGGCAGGCCAAACAACATGCGGATATAGCTGTGAGGTGGACCCTCGCACCGGCCAGCGCGCGAAGGCCAGAAGTGCTCCTGAGATGCGGCCCTATTGAGCCCTGGGATGTCGATGTAGACGCGCAGCTTGCCACCCTATCTTGGATGGAGAGTTGCACCAGGTGGGTGGCGGTCGCCGCGTATTGCCCTTGCTTCCTGAAGCTCCTGGGTGGCCTTGACGATGAACTCCTAAGCGCCTTGACCATATCACATCACAACATGCCCTACAAAAACAAGTTAGACGTCCTCTACTTTGTTGTTGCAAGTTTTATGTGGCTGCTACGGGATGAGCAAGAACCGTTCTTACCTACGCATCAAAAACCACAACGTAGTATAGTGATTGCTTTTTGATCTTTAGAAAGAACCCTAATCATTGAAACTGATTCAACTAAAGTTGGAGAAACAGACACCCACTAGCCACCTGTGTGTGAAGCACGGCGGTAGAACCAGTCTCGCGTAAGCGTACGCATAATGTCAGTCTGGGCCGCTTCATCCAACAATACCACAGAATCAAGAATCAACTAGTAACGGCAAGCAATATGTATATACTCATGCCCACAACTCCTTTGTGTTCTACTCGTGCATATAACATCTACGCATAAACCTGGCTTGGATGCCACTGTTGGGGAACGCAGTAATTTCAAAAATTTCCTACGCACACGCAAGATCTATCATGGTGATGCATAGCAACGAGAGGGGAAGAGTGTTGTCCACGTATCCTCGTAGACTGTAAGCGGAAGCGTTATGACAACACGGTTGATGTAGTCATACATCTTCACGATCGACCGATCCTAGTACCTAAAGTACGACACCTCCGCGATCTGCACACGTTCGGCTCGGTGACGTCCCACGAACTCACGATCCAGCAGAGTGTCGAGGGAGAGCTTCGTCAGCACGATGGCATGATGACAGTGATGATGATGCTACCGGAACAGAGCTTCGCCTAAGCACCGCTACGATATGACCGAGATGGATTATGGTGGAGGGGGGCACCGCACACGGATGGAAACAATCGACTTGTGTGTCTATGGGGTGCCCCTGGCCACGTATATAAAGGATGGAGGGAGGAGGAGGCCGGCCCTCATAGGGCGTGTCCAAAGTCTGGAGTCCTACTAGGACTCCCTAGTCCTAGTAGGATTCCACCTCCCACATGGAATAGGAAAAAGGGAAGGGAGAAGGAGAAGGAAGGAAGGGGGCGCCCCCTTTCCCTAGTCCAATTCGGACCATCCCATGGGGAAGGGGCGCGGCCACCCTTGAGGCCTTTCTCTCCTTTCCCGTATGGCCCATTAAGGCCCAATACGAATTCCCGTAACTCTCCGGTACTCCAAAAAATACCCGAATCACTCGGAACCTTTCCGATGTCCGAATATAGCCTTCCAATATCTATCTTTACGTCTCGACCATTTCAAGAATCCTCGTCATGTCCCCGATCTCATCCGGGACTCCGAACAAACTAAATTGTCACAGAACGTTAAGCGTGCGGACCCTACGGGTTTGAGAACTATGTAGACATGACCGAGAATCATCTCCGGCCAATAACCAATAGCGGAACCTGGATGCTCATATTGGTTCCTACATATTCTACGAAGATCTTTATCGGTCAAACCGCATAACAACATACGTTATTCCCTTTGTCATCGGTATGTTACTTGCCCAAGATTTGATCGTCGGTATTTCAATACCTAGTTTAATCTCATTACCGACAAGTCTCTTTACTCGTTCTGTAATGCATCATCCCACAAATAACTCATTAGTCACATTTCTTGCAAGGCTTATAGTGATGTGCATTATCGAGAGGGCCCAGAGATACCTCTCCGATAGACGGAGTGACAAATCCTAATCTCGAACTATGCCAACTCAACAAACACCATTGGAGACACCTGTAGAGCATCTTTATAAGCACCCAATAACATTATGACGTTTGATAGCACACAGCGTGTTCCTCTAGTATTCGGGAGTTTCATAATCTCATAGTCAGAGGAACATGTATAAGTCATGAAGAAAGCAGTAGCAATAAAACTGAATGATCATTATGCTAAGCTAACAGATGGGTCTTGTCCATCACATCATTCTCTAATGATGTGATCCCATTCATCAAATGACAACACATGTCTATGGCCAGGAAGCATAACCATCTTTGATTAACGAGCTAGTCAAGTAGAGGCATACTAGGGACACTCTGCTTGTCTATGTATTCACACATGTACTAAGTTTTCGGTTAATACAATTCTAGCATGAATAATAAACATTTATCATGATATAAGGAAATATAAATAACAACTTTATTATTGCTTCTAGGGCATATTTCCTTCAACTCATAACATAACCTTCCTTCCAGTACCTTAGGCAATTCATATCTAGAAAGGCTAGTTCTAGCAGGTATTTTAGGAGTTTCAGTTTCAAGCTCATCATCAGATTCAGCAACATCATGGTGTATTACTGTACAATTTGTTCATCAAGAAATTCACCAAGTGGCACATCATCATTATCAAGCAAGGTACTAGCATCATTCATAGTAGAAGTAGCATCATCAATAACTTGCAACATATTACAATTGATAGCATGTGGTAGTGTTGCAAGTTTACTCATAACAGAAGGTGAATCTAAAGTAGAACTGTATGGTAGTTCCTTACCTCCCCTTGTCTTTGAGGGATAAATCTTAGTCTTTGGATCCTTCAGATTCTTCATAGTGATAAATTGATAATAATACCAAGTGACTCAACAAATATTGTTATGCTCCCCGGCAATGGCGCCAGAAAAAGGTCTTGATAACCCACATGTATAGGGGATCGCAACAGTTTTCGAGGGTAGAGTATTCAACCCAAATTTATAGATTCGACACAAGGTGTAACGCCCCGAGACCGATGTGCCAGGTGTCCTCCAGTTATTCGATGTTGTTGCCTTGTCATTGCTTGCGTGTCATGCATTGCATATCATGTCATCATGTGCATTTCATTTGCATACGTGTTCGTCTCATGCATCCGAGCATTTTCCCCGTTGTTCGTTTTGCAATCCGTCGTTCCATTCTCCTCCGGTGGTCATTTCTATCTTCTTCTCGTGTGTGGGGATTAAACATTTCTGGATTGGACCGAGACTTGTCTTGTGGCCTTGGTTTACTACCGGCAGACCGCCTGTCAAGTTTCGTACCATTTAGACTCCGTTTGATGCTCCAACGGTTGACCGAGGGACCGAAAAGGCCTCGTGTGTGTTGCAGCCCAACACCCCTCCAAAGTGGCCCAAAACCCACTTAAACCTCCTCCATCATCTTGGTCGTTCGATCACGATCGCGTGGCCGAAAACCGCACCTCATTTGGACTCTCCTAGCTCCTTCTACCTCTATAAATAGACCTCTCCCCGAAAATCACGGGTCTTCTTCCCCGAAACCCTAAAAATCCCCTCGCGCCGCCACCGGACAATGTCCGCCCTAGCCGGACAGACCCGCCGCCGCGCCCAACCACTCCGTGTCCGCCACGTCGCCTACACCGCCGCGGCCCGCCCGGCCCACGGCCCGCCCGCCCCGGGCCCGACCGCACCCCGCGCTGCCACCCACGCCGCGCCGCCCGACTCCTTTCTCCGCTGCCGCGCGCCTGCGTCACTCCGGTCGCCGCCCTGCGCCGCCGACCTCGCCGATCCGTCGCGCGCCGCCTCCTCCGACCTCGTTCGATGCCGCCCCTCGTCGGCCCGCTGCTCCTCCGGCCCCGCCGCGCCCGGATCCGGCGGGATCCGGTCGGATCCGCCTCCTCCGACCTCCCCGGTGCCGCCCCGCGCCCTCCTCCGGTGAAGCTCCGGCAAGTTCCTCGGGATCCGTGCCAAGCAAACCCTAGATCTGTTCTTCAGGGTTGACTTTTTCCCTCTCTCCCTGTTAATTTTTTTTGCATACTTCGCAGCATCATATCTCCACATCCGTAGCTCCGTTTTGGGCATATAGCATATCAAAATGTTCGTCTCAGAGAGTACATCATTTCAACTCATTGCATCATTTTCATTTGAGTTCATCCTGATGCCCGAAATGCTGTTAGAAGAGTGCTACTTGAGATAATTGTCAGATCTGCTGCTCCATTTAGATATTTGTCATTTTTGCCATGATTATTGTGTGCATGATATGCCCATGAGCTCTACATATGTTTTGTTAAGGGTTTTGCCATCTTTCCAGAGGTGCAGCCCATGTATTTTTGTGATGTGTGTGGTGACTAGCACAAGCTTGCAAAGTGAGGCACTTGGTAATGCTGATTTCAGGGACTTAGCATTTCCACTAAGTCCTTGATCTGTTTATTTCATTATGCCATATGTTCATGTTGTTTCCTAGCGATCCGTGCCTCTTTTGAGGATGATCAGTAAGGATGTTTTATTAATCTTGTAGTGCTCTATCCATCCATGTCTTTGTTTGCAATTATGGAGCACCCTAGCTTGAGTCAATCGAGCTCTACTTTTGTCATTTCGTGAATCTGGGCAGATTGTCTACTTGTTAGCGATTTTGCCGATGATGTTGTAGTTGATCCGTGCATGCTATGTTATTGTTCTTGCCATGTCTAGCTTGCATTTTGTGTATTCTTGATGGGTGTATGCTTAGATTGTCATGACTTGCTCTGTAGTGAGTGCATCGAGCTCGTAAACATGCCTACTTGATATCTGTTTCAGCATGCTCTAGTTTTCACTAAGTCTGAAAACTGATTATGTTTTTGCCATGTTCACATGCTTGCAAATGTATTTTCTGATCCCTTTTGGCTCAAGGTCACTAATGGACTTTTGTTAAGCTCTTTGAGTAGCTCCATGCCATGCTTTACTTTGCCATGTTCAGGTCCTCTAGCATGTAGTTTTGTTGCTCCAAAGTGTGCTATCTGATATGAGATTCCAGACAAGTGTTAATTTCACTAAGTCTGAAAACTGTTTACCATATGCATTTTTGCCATGCTTGATTGAACCTGTTAATGGATGGATTGGCCGTAGCTCAGTGCTAGACTTTTGTTAAGCATCATGAATGCATCCCTGCCATGTATTTTGATGCCATGTTTGGGTACTGTAGCATGTTCATCTTGTTGCATTTAGATGGCTACTTGCTGTAAATCGCACATCGTGGTCATATTTGAATCGCTTGCCATTTCCAAACCGTAACTACGATTCCGGTGATCTTTATATTGTTTTCAAGCGATCTCATCTCACCTTTCCAGTGGCACACTTGGATTTCCAAGTTGAGGCCAGGTTCATTCTTTCCTTTCCAAATCATGCATATGCATCGCATACCGCATCCCGCATATCATACCATGTTCATGTGTTGGTTGTTTACTATGTTGTGTGCTTCTTTTCGGTGTTTTCTTCGTCGGGTTGGTTCCGGTAACGTCGCGTTTGTGAGGAACCGTTCGTCTACATCCTTTTGTCTTCTTTATGGACTCGTTCTTCTTCCTTGCGGGATTTCAGGCAAGATGACCATACCCTCGAAATCACTTCTATCTTTGCTTGCTAGATGCTCGCTCTTTTGCTATGCCTATGCTGCGATACCTACCACTTGCTTATCATGCCTCCTATATTGTTGAACCAAGCCTCTAACCCACCTTGTCCTAGCAAACTGTTGTTTGGCTATGTTACCGCTTTGCTCGGCCCCTCTTATAGCGTTGTTAGTTGCAGGTGAAGATTGAAGTTTGTTCCTTGTTGGAACATGGAGATGTTGTTCCTTGTTGGAACATGTTTTACTTGTTGGGATATCACAATATTGTTGGAAATATGCCCTAGAGGAAATAATAAAAGTGTTATTATTATATTTCTTTGTTCATGATAATAGTCTTTTATTCATGCTATAACTGTATTATCCAGAAATCGTAATACACGTGTGAATACATAGACCACAATATGTCCCTAGTGAGCCTCTAGTTGACTAGCTCGTTGTGATCAACAGATAGTCATGGTTTCCTGGCTATGGACATTGGATGTCATTGATAACGGGATCACATCATTAGGAGAATGATGTGATGGACAAGACCCAATCCTAAGCCTAGCACAAAGATCGTGTAGTTCGTATGCTAAAGCTTTTCTAATGTCAAGTATCTTTTCCTTAGACCATGAGATTGTGCAACTCCCGGATACCGTAGGAATGCTTTGGGTGTACCAAACGTCACAACGTAACTGGGTGGCTATAAAGGTGCATTACAGGTATCTCCGAAAGTGTCTGTTGGGTTGGCACGAATCGAGACTGGGATTTGTCACTCCATGTAAATGGAGAGGTATCTCTGGGCCCACTCGGTAGGACATCATCATAATGTGCACAATGTGACCAAGGGGTTGATCACGGGATGATGTGTTACGGAACGAGTAAAGAGACTTGCCGGTAACGAGATTGAACAAGGTATCGGTATACCGACGATCGAATCTCGGGCAAGTACAATACCGTTAGACAAAGGGAATTGTATGCGGGATCGATTAAGTCCTTGACATCGTGGTTCATCCGATGAGATCATCATGGAACATGTGGGAGCCAACATGGGTATCCAGATCCCGCTATTGGTTATTGACCGGAGAACGTCTCGGTCATGTCTACATGTCTCCGGAACCCGTAGGGTCTACACACTTAAGGTTCGATGACGCTAGGGTTATAAAGGAAGTTTGCATGTGGTTACCGAATGTTGTTCGGAGTCCCGGATGAGATCCCGGACATCACGAGGAGTTCCGGAATGGTCCGGAGGTAAAGATTTATATATGGGAAGTCCTGTTTTGGTCACCGGAAAAGTTTCAGGTTTTATCGGTAACGTACCGGGACCACCGGGAGGGTCCCGGGGGTCCACCAAGTGGGGCCACCAGCCCCGGAGGCTTGTATGGGCCTAGAGTGGGAAGGGACCAGCCCCAGAGTGGGCTGGTGCGCCTCCCACCCTTGCCCAAGGCGCAGCTAGGAGGGGAGAGGGGAAACCCTAGGCGCAGATGGGCCTATAGGCCCACCCTAGGGCGCGCCCCCTCTCTCCCCCTCTTGGCCGCCCCCTCCAAGTCCCATCTAGGGCTGGCCGCACCCCTTGGGGTGGGAAACCCTAAAGGGGGCGCAGCCCCCCTTCCCCCTATATATACTTGAGGCATTGGAGCAGCCCAGAACATGAGAACCTCTCCCTCTTGGTGCAGCCCTACCTCTCTCCCTACTCCTCCTCTCCCGCGGTGCTTGGCAAAGCCCTGCAGGATTGCCACGCTCCTCCATCACCACCACGCCGTTGTGCTGCTGCTGGATGGAGTCTTCCTCAACCTCTCCCTCTCTCCTTGCTGGATCAAGGCATGGGAGACATCACCGGGCTGTACGTGTGTTGAACGCGGAGGTGCCATCCGTTCGGCACTAGGATCTCCGGTGATTTGAATCACGACGAGTACGACTCCTTCAACCCCGTTCTCTTGAACGCTTCCGCTTAGCGATCTACAAGGGTATGTAGATGCACTCTCCTTCCCCTCGTTGATAGTCTCTCCATAGATTGATCTTGGTGATGCGTAGAAAATTTTGAATTTCTGCTACGTTCCCCAACAGTGGTATTAGAGCTAGGTCTATTGCGTAGATTCTTTGCACGAGTAGAACACAAAGTAGTTGTGGGCGTTGATTTTGTTCAATATGCTTACCGTTACTAGTCCAATCTTGTTTCGACGGTATTGTGGGATGAAGCGGCTGTTGGAAATATGCCCTAGAGGCAATAATAAATTAGTTATTATTATATTTCCTTGTTCATGATAATTGTCTTTTATTCATGCTATAACTGTATTATCCGGAAATCGTAATACACGTGTGAATACATAGACCACAATATGTCCCTAGTGAGCCTCTAGTTGACTAGCTCGTTGTGATCAATAGATAGTCATGGTTTCCTAGCTATGGACATTGGATGTCGTTGATAACGGGATCACATCATTAGGAGAATGATGTGATGGACAAGACCCAATCCTAAGCCTAGCACAGAGATCGTGTAGTTCATTTGCTAGAGCTTTGCCAATGTCAAGTATCTCTTCCTTCGACCATGAGAGCGTGTAACTCATGGATACCGTAGGAGTGCTTTGGGTGTATCAAACATCACAACGTAACTGGGTGACTATAAAGGTGCACTACAGGTATCTCCGAAAGTATCTATTGTTTTATGCGGATCGAGACTGGGATTTGTCACTCCGTGTAAACGGAGAGGTATCTCTGGGCCCACTCGGTAGGACATCATCATATGCGCAATGTGACCAAGGAGTTGATCACGGGATGATGTGTTACGGAACGAGTAAAGAGACTTGCCGGTAATGAGATTGAACAAGGTATAAGGATACCGACGATCGAATCTCGGGCAAGTACAATACCGCTAGACAAAGGGAATTGTATACGGGATTGATTAAGTCCTTGACATCGTGGTTCATCCAATGAGATCATCGTGGAACATGTGGGAGCCATCATGGGTATCCAGATCCCGCTGTTGGTTATTGACCGGAGAACGTCTCGGTCATGTCTACATGTCTCCCGAACCCGTAGGGTCTACACACTTAAGGTTCGATGACGCTAGGGTTATAAAGGAAGTTTGTATGTGGTTACCGAATGTTGTTCGGAGTCCCGGATGAGATCCCGGACGTCACGAGGAGTTCCAGAATGGTCTGGAGGTAGAGATTTATATATGGGAAGTCCTATTTTGGCCACCGGAAAATGTTCGGGATTTTTCGGTATTGTACCGGGAAGGTTCTAGAAGGTTCCGGAGTGGGGCCCACCTGCATGGGGGGACCCACATGGACGTGGGTAGTGGGGGCAAGGCCCCACACCCCTGGTCAAGGCGCACCAAGATCCCCCCTTAGAAGGAATAAGATCATATCCCGAAGGGATAAGATCAAGATCCCTAAAAAGGGGGGATAACAATCGGTGGGGAAGGAAATAATGAGATTTCTTTCCTCCCACCTTGGCCAACGCCCCAATGGACTTGGAGGGCAAGAAACCAGCCCCTCCACCCCTATATATAGTGGGGAGGCGCATGGGAGCTATACACGAAGTTCTGGCGCAGCCCTCCCCCTCTCCCAAGTACTCCTCTTCTCCCGTGGTGCTTGGCGAAGCCCTGCAGGATTGCCACGCTCCTCCACCACCACCACGCCGTTGTGCTGCTGCTGGATGGAGTCTTCCTCAACCTCTCCCTCTCTCCTTGCTGGATCAAGGCGTGGGATACGTCACCGGGCTGTACGTGTGTTGAACGCGGAGGTGCCGTGCGTTCGGCACTTGATCATCGGTGATTTGAATCACGACGAGTACGACTTCATCAACCCCATTCACTTGAACGCTTCCGCTTAGCGATCTACAAGGGTATGTAGATGCACTCTCTTTCTACTCGTTGCTGGTCTCTCCATAGATAGATCTTGGTGACACGTAGGAAAATTTTGAATTTCTGCTACGTTCCCCAACAGCGGCCCGGACCGACCTTACACGTACTCTTACGTGAGACAGGTTCCACCGACTGACATGCACTTGTTGCATAAGGTGGCTAGCGGGTGCCAGTCTCTCCCACTTTAGTCGGAACGGATTCGATGAAAAGGGTCCTTATGAAGGGTAAATAGCAATTGGCATATCACGTTGTGGTTTTGCGTAGGTAAGAAACGTTCTTGCTAGAAACCCAAAGCAGCCACGTAAAACATGCAACAACAATTAGAGGACGTCTAACTTGTTTTTGCAGGGTATGCTATGTGATGTGATATGGCCAAGAAGAATGTGATGAATGATATGTGATGTATGAGATTGATCATGTTCTTGTAATAGGATTCACGACTTGCATGTCGATGAGTATGACAACCGGCAGGAGCCATAGGAGTTGTCTTTATTTATTGTATGACCTGCGTGTCATTGAACAACGCCATGTAATTACTTTACTTTATTGCTAACTGGTAGCCATAGTAGTATAAGTAACAGTTGGCGAGACAACTTCATGAAGACACGATGATGGAGATCATGATGATGGAGATCATGGTGTCATGCCGGTGACGGTGATGATCATGGAGCCCCGAAGATGGAGATCAAAAGGAGCAAAAATGATATTGGCCATATCATGTCACTATTTGATTGCATGTGATGTTTATCATGTTTATGCATCTTGTTTACTTAGAACGACGGTAGTAAATAAGATGATCCCTTACAACAATTTCAAGAAGTGTTCTCCCCTAACTGTGCACCGTTGCTATAGTTCGTCGCTTCTAAGAACCACGTGATGATCGGGTGTGATGGATTCTTACGTTCACATACAACGGGTGTAAGACAGTTTTACACAGCGAAAACACTTAGGGTTAACTTGACGAGCCTAGCATGTACAGACATGGCCTCGGAACACGGAGACCGAAAGGTCGAGCATGAGTCGTATAGTAGATACGATCAACATGAAGATGTTCACCGATGATGACTAGTCCGTCTCACGTGATGATCGGACACGGCCTAGTTGACTCGGATCATGTAATCACTTAGATGACTAGAGGGATGTCTATCTGAGTGGGAGTTCATAAGATGAACTTAATTATCCTGAACATAGTCAAAAAGGATTTTGCAAATTATGTCGTAGCTCGCGCTTTAGTTCTACTGTTTTAGATATGTTCCTAGAGAAAATATAGTTGAAAGTTGAAAGTAGCAATTATGCAGACAGTAGAAAGCTTATGTCCTTAATGCACTGCTCAGTGTGCTAAACCCCAAACGTTGTTTGTGGATATCAGACATACACATTTTGATAACTACGTGATAGTTCAGTTAAATGGTTTAGAGTAGAGGCGCCAAAGACGTTCTCGAAACGTCGCGGAACATATAAGATGTTTCGAGGGCTGAAATTGGGATTTTAGGCTCGTGCCCACGTCAAGAGGTATAAGACCTCCGACGATTTTCTTAACCTGCAAACTAAGGGAGAAAATCTCAATTGTTGAGCTTGTGCTCAGATTGTCTGAGTGCAACAATCACTTGAATCGAGTGGGAGTTGATCTTCCAGATAGTGATGTTTCTCCAAAGTCATTACCACCTAGCTGCTAGAGCTTTGTGATGGACTATAACAAATCAGGGATAGATATGATGATCCTTGAAGATATTCGTGATGTTTGACACCGCGAAAGTAGAAATCAAGAAGGAGCATCAATTGTTGATGGTTGGTGAAACCACTAGTTTCAAGAAGGGCAAGGGAACAAAGGGATACTTCATGAAACGGCAAATCAGCTGCTGCTCTAGTGAAGAAACCCAAGGTTGAACCCAAACCTGAGACTAAGTGCTCCTGGAATAAGGGGAACAACCACTAGAGCAGAATTACCCTAGATACTTGGTAGATGAGAAGGCTGGCAAGGTCGATAGAAGTATATTGGATATACATTATGTTAATGCGTACTTTACTAGTACTCCTAGTAGCACCAGGGTATGAGATACCGTTCGGTTGCTAAGTGTTAGTAACTCGAAATAAAAGAGCTACGGAATAAACGGAGACTAGCTAAAGGTGAGCTGACGATATGTGTTGGAAGTGTTTCCAAGTTTGATGTGATCAAACATCGCACGCTCCCTCTACCATCAAGATTAGTATTAAACCTGAATGGTTTATTGAATCTCGATCGTAGTGATACACATTTTCATGCCAAAAGATATAAGATAGTAATGATAGTACCACTTACTTGTGGCACTGCCATGTAAGTCATATTGGTGTAAAACGCATGAAGAAGCTCCATGTTGATGGATCTTTGGACTCACTCGTTTTTGAAAGGTTTGAGACATGCGAACCATGCCTGTTGGTGTATACGCATGAAGAAACTCCATGCAGATGGATCATTTGGACTCACTTGATTTTGAATCACTTGAGATATGCAAATCATACCACATAGGCAAGATGACTGAAAAGCCTCGGTTTTAGTAAAATGGAACAAGATAGCAACTTGTTGGAAGCAACACATTTTGATGTGTGCAGTCCAATGAGTGCTGAGGCATGCAGTGAATATCGTTATGTTCTTACTTCACAGATGATTCGAGTAGATGTTGAGTATATTTACTTGATGAAACACAAGTCTGAATTATTGAATGGTTCAAGTAATTTCAGAGTGAAGTTTAAGAGGATAGAATGTCTATGATATGATCATAGAGATGAATATCTGAGTTACGAGTTTTGGCACACAATTAAGACATTGTGGAAATTGTTTCACAATTAATACCGCCTGGAACACCATAGTGTGATGGTGTGTCCGAACATCATAGTTGCACCCTATTGGATATGGTGGGTACCATGATGTCTCTTATCAAATTACCACTGTCATTCATGGGTTAGGCATTAGAGACAACCACATTCACTTTAGATAGGGCACCACGTAATTCCATTGAGACGACACCGTTTGAATTATGGTTTGGAGAAACCTAAGCTGTCATTTCTTAAAAGTTTGGGGCTACAACGCTTATGTGAAAAAATTTCAGGTTGATAAGCTCGAACCCAAAGCGGATAAAATGCATCTTCATAGGACACCCAAAACAGTTGGGTATACCTCCTAATTCAGATCCGAAAGCAATAGGGATTGTTTCTTGAATCGGGTCCTTTCTCGAAGAAAGGTTTGTCTCGAAAAGTTGAGTGGGAGGATGGTGGAGACTTGATGTGGTTATTGAACCATCACTTCAACCAGTGTGTATCAGGGCACAGGAAGTTGTTCCTGTGGTACCTACACCAATTGAAGTAGAAGCTTGTGATAGTGATCATGAAACTTCGGATCAAGTCACTACCGTACCTCATAGGGTGACAAGGATGTGTACTGCTTCAGAGTGGTATAGTAATCCTGTCTTGAAGGTCATGTTGCTAGACAACAATGAACCTACGAGTTATGGAGAAGCGATGGTGGGCCCAAATTCCGACAAATGGTTAGAAACCATGAAATCCGAGATAGGATCCATGTATCAGAACAAAGCATGGACTTTGGTGGACTTGCCCGATGATCGGCAAGCCATTGAGATAAATGGATCTTTAAGAAGAAGACGGACGTGGATGGTAATGTCACCATCTATGAAGCTCGACTTGTGGCGAAGAGTTTTTCACAAGTTCAAAGAGTTGACTACGATGAGATTTTCTCATCCGTAGAGATGCTTAAGTCCGTCGGAATCATGTTAGCATTAGCTGCATTTATGAAATCTGGCAGACGGATGTCAAAACGAGTTTCCTTACCAGTTTTCGTAAGGAAAGGTTGTATGTGATACAATCAGAAAGGTTTTGTCGATCCTAAGGATGATAAAAGGTATGCTAGCTCCAGCAATCCTTCTAAGGACTGGAGTAAGCATCTCGGAGTTGGAATGTGCGCTTTGATGAAATGATCAAAGATTTTGGTTTTATACAAAGTTCATGAGAAACTTGTATTTCCAAAGAAGTGAGTGGGAGCACTATAGAATTTCTGATGAATATATGTTGCCGACATATCATAGATCAGAGATGACGTAGATTTTCTAGAAAGCATATAGGGTTATTTGAAAGGTGTTTTTCAATAGAAAACCTGGATTAAGCTACTTGAACATTGAGCATCAAGATCTATAAGGATAGATCAAAATGCTTAATAATACTTTCAAATGAGCACATACCTTGACATGATCTTGAAGGTGTTCAAGATGGATCAGTCAAAGAAGAAGTTCTTGCCTGAGTTGTAAGGTACGAAGTTAAGACTTAAAGCTCGACCTCGGCAGAAAAGAGAGAAAGGACGAAGGTCGTCCCCTATGCTTTAGACGTAGGCTCTACAGTATGCTATGCTGTGTACCGCACCTGAAGTGTACCTTTCCATGAGTCAGTCAAGGGGTACAAGAGTGATCCAAGAATAGATCACAGTACAGCGGTCAAAGTTATCCTTAGTAACTAGTGGACTAAGGAATTTTCTCGCTTATGGAGGTGATAAAGAGTTCGACGTAAAGAGTTACGACGATGCAAACTTAACACCTATCCGGATAGCTCTGAGTAGAGATACCGGATACGTATAATGGAGAAACAATTTAGAATAGCTCCAAGTAGAACAGTTATTTGGAATAGCTCCAAATAGAGAGTGGTAGCTGCATCTAGGAGATGACATAAAGATTTGTAAAGCACACACGGATCTGAAAGGTTCAGACCCGTTGACTAAAACCTCTCTCACAAGCAGAACATGATCAAACCCCAGAACTCATTGAGTCTTAATCACATGATGATGTGAACTAGTTTAATGACACTAGTAAACTCTTTGGATGTTGGTCACATGGTGATGTGACCTGTCAGTGTTAATCACATGGTGATGTGAACTAGATTATTGACTCTAGTGCAAGTGGGAGACTGTTGGAAATATGCCCTAGAGGAAATAATAAAAGTGTTATTATTATATTTCTTTGTTCATGATAATAGTCTTTTATTCATGCTATAATTGTATTATCCGGAAATCGTAATACACGTGTGAATACATAGACCACAATATGTCCCTAGTGAGCCTCTAGTTGACTAGCTCGTTGTGATCAACAGATAGTCATGGTTTCCTGGCTATGGACATTGGATGTCGTTGATAACGGGATCACATCATTAGGAGAATGATGTGATGGACAAGACCCAATCCTAAGCCTAGCACAAAGATCGTGTAGTTCGTATGCTAAAGCTTTTCTAATGTCAAGTATCTTTTCCTTATACCATGAGATTGTGCAACTCCCGGATACCATAGGAATGCTTTGGGTGTACCAAACGTCACAACGTAACTGGGTGGCTATAAAGGTGCATTACAGGTATCTCCGAAAGTGTCTGTTGGGTTGGCACGAATCGAGACTGGGATTTGTCACTCCGTGTAAACGGAGAGGTATCTCTGGGCCCACTCGGTAGGACATCATCATAATGTGCACAATGTGACCAAGGGGTTGATCACGGGATGATGTGTTACGGAACGAGTAAAGAGACTTGCCGGTAACGAGAATGAACAAGGTATCGGTATACCGACGATCGAATCTCGGGCAAGTACAATACCGTTAGACAAAGGGAATTGTATACGGGATAGATTGAGTCCTTGACATCGTGGTTCATCCGATGAGATCATCGTGGAACATGTGGGAGCCAACATGGGTATCCAGATCCCGCTGTTGGTTATTGACCGGAGAACGTCTCGGTCATGTCTACATGTCTCCCGAACCCGTAGGGTCTACACACTTAAGGTTCGATGACGCTAGGGTTATAAAGGAAGTTTGCATGTGGTTACTGAATGTTGTTCGGAGTCCCGGATGAGATCCCGGACGTCACGAGGAGTTCTGGAATGGTCCGGAGGTAAAGATTTATATATGGGAAGTCCTGTTTTGGTCACCGGAAAAGTTTCGGGTTTTATCGGTAACATACCGGGACCACCGGGAGGGTCCCGGGGGTCCACCAAGTGGGGCCACCGGCCCCGGAGGCTTGTATGGGCCTAGAGTGGGAAGGGACCAGCCCTAGAGTGGGCTGGTGCGCCTCCCACCCTTGCCCAAGGCGCAGCTAGGAGGGGAGAGGGGAAACCCTAGGCGCAGATGGGCCTATAGGCCCACCCTAGGGCGCGCCCCCTCTCTCCCCCTCTTGGCCGCCCCCTCCAAGTCCCATCTAGGGCTGGCCGCACCCCTTGGGGTGGGAAACCCTAAAGGGGGCGCAGCCCCCCTTCCCCCTATATATACTTGAGGCATTGGAGCAGCCCAGAACATGAGAACCTCTCCCTCTTGGTGCAGCCCTACCTCTCTCCCTACTCCTCCTCTCCCGCGGTGCTTGGCGAAGCCCTGCAGGATTGCCACGCTCCTCCATCACCACCACGCCGTTGTGCTGCTGCTGGATGGAGTCTTCCTCAACCTCTCCCTCTCTCCTTGCTAGATCAAGGCGTGGGAGACGTCACCGGGCTGTACGTGTGTTGAACGCGGAGGTGCCGTCCGTTCGGCACTAGGATCTCCGGTGATTTGAATCACGACGAGTACGACTCCTTCAACCCCGTTCTCTTGAACGCTTCCGCTTAGCGATCTACAAGGGTATGTAGATGCACTCTCCTTCCCCTCGTTGCTAGTCTCTCCATAGATTGATCTTGGTGATGCGTAGAAAATTTTGAATTTCTGCTATGTTCCCCAACAAATATTATCTTGTTTAATTAATGCATCTATATACTTGGTAAAGGGTGGAAGGCTCGGCCTTATGCCTGGTGTTTTGTTCCGCTCTTGCCGCCCTAGTTTCCGTCATATCGGTGTTACGTTCCTGGATTTTGCATTCCTTACACGGTTGGGTTATAATGGGAACCCCTTGACAGTTCGCTTTGAATAAAACTCCTCCAGCAATGCCCAACATTGGTTTTACCATTTTCCACCTAGCCTTTTTCCCTTGGGAGTCGCGCATCCCGAGGGTCATCCTATTTTAACCCCCCCCCCCCCGGCCAGTGCTTGTCTAAGTGTTGGTCCGAACTAGAGTCCTTTGCAGCGCCACCTCGGGGAAACTTGAGGGCTGGTTTTAGTTGTACGGAGCGCTCATCCGGTGTTGCCCTGAGAACGAGATATGTGCAGCTCCTATCAGGATGTCGGCGCATCGGGCGGTCTTGCTGGACTTGTTTTACCATTGTCGAGGATGTCTTGAAGAACTGGGATACGGAGTCTGACCGGAATGTCTTGGGAGGAGGTCTATTCCTTCGTTGAGCATGAGAGCTTGTGATGGGCTAAGTTGGGACACCCCTGCAGGGATTTGAACTTTCGAAAGACGTGCCCGCGGTTAAGGGCAGATGGGAATTTGTTAATGTCCGGTTGTAGAAAACCTGAAGTTGACCTTAACTAAAAATGCATCAACTGCGTGTGTTACCGTGATGGTCTCTAAGACCATATCAAGTGTATTCTTTTCGTTGTTGGTGTTCCAACAACTCCGTTCGACCCTTCTCCTAAAGATGCCTTTTCAAACTCTTTGTGACAGAAGTTGGCATTTTCTTCTCCATTCTTTTAGTTCAATTAGCTATATCCCATTCTTCCGTTCCAGAGGCATTGTGATGTTGCTCTCCTCAACCCATCTTCTCGGATTGTCAGGTCCATGTTTTGACCGTGCTTATCCTTTTAACCGGGGTATTGTGTCCCTTTGATCAAGCTCTTTCATTTTATCAAGTATCTTCTCATCTTATCAAGTTCTTATTCAATTCCTTTTTTTCTTTTCAATCGGAGTGCTGCCCGAAGTTGTTCTCCCTTGTTCCTCTTTTATAACGGAGTGTTTTTGACTTTGTTCACCTTCCTTGTATTCTTTTCTCGGATTTGTTCAACCTTTTCAAGGTTCTTTGGTTTCACTCGTTTGTCAAAGAAGCAACATAGTTTTACTTCTCCTCTTTTCTCTCCCGTTTTCCCTCTGGTGCCATTCTAGATCTCGGGACGAGATCCTCTCGTAGTGGTGGAGTGTTGTAACGCCCCGAGACCGATGTGCCAGGTGTCCTCCAGTTATTCGCTGTTGTTGCCTTTTCATTGCTTGCGTGTCATGCATTGCATATCATGTCATCATGTGCATTTCATTTGCATATGTGTTCGTCTCATGCATCCGAGCATTTTCCCCGTTGTCCGTTTTGCAATCCGTCGTTCCGTTCTCCTCCGGTGGTCATTTCTATCTTCTTCTCGTGTGTGGGGATTAAACATTTCCGGATTGGACCGAGACTTGTCTTGTGGCCTTGGTTTACTACCGGTAGACCGCCTGTCAAGTTTCGTACCATTTGGACTTCGTTTGATGCTCCAACGGTTAACCGAGGGACCGAAAAGGCCTCGTGTGTGTTGCAGCCCAACACCCCTCCAAAGTGGCCCAAAACCCACTTAAACCTCCTCCATCATCTCGGTCATTCGATCACGATCGCGTGGCCGAAAACCGCACCTCATTTGGACTCTCCTAGCTCCTTCTACCTCTATAAATAGACCTCTCCCCGAAAATCACGGGTCTTCTTCCCCGAAACCCTAAAAATCCCCTCGCGCCGCCACCGGACAATGTTCGCCCTAGACGGACAGACCCGCCGCCGCGCCCAACCACTCCGCGTCCGCCACGTCGCCTACACCGCCGCGGCTCGCCCGGTACACGGCCGGCCCGCCCCGGGCCCGACCGCGCCCCGCGCTGCCACCCACGCCGCGCTGCCCGACTCCTTTCTCCGCCGCCGCGCGCCTGCGTCACTCCGGTCGCCGCCCTGCGCCGCCGACCTCGCCGATCCGTCGCGCGCCGCCTCCTCCGACCTCGTTCGACGCCGCCCCTCACCGGCCCGCTGCTCCTCCGGCCCCGCCGCGCCCGGATCCGGCGGGATCCGGCCGGATCCGCCTCCTCCGACCTCCCCGGCGCCGCCCCGCGCCCTCCTCCGGTGAAGCTCCAGCGAGTGCCTCGGGATCCACGCCAAGCAAACCCTAGATCTGTTCTTCAGGGTTGACTTTTTCCCTCTCTCCCCGTTAATTTTTTTGCATACTTCGCAGCATCATAACTCCGCATCCGTAGCTCCGTTTTGGGCATATAGCATATCAAAATGTTCGCCTCAGAGAGTACATCATTTCGTCTCATTGCATCATTTTCATTTGAGTTCATCGTGATGCCCGAAATGTTGTTAGAAGAGTGCTACTTGAGATAATTGTCAGATCTGCTTCTCCATTTAGATATTTATCATTTTTGCCATGATTATTGTGTGCATGATATGCCCATGAGCTCTACATATGTTTTGTTAAGGGTTTTGCCATCTTTCCAGAGGTGCAACCCATGTATTTTTGTGATGTGTGTGGTGACTAGCACAAGCTTGCAAAGTGAGGCACTTGGTAATGCTGATTTCAGGAACTTAGCATTTCCACTAAGTCCTTGATCTGTTTATTTCATTATGCCATATGTTCATGTTGTTTCCTAGCGATCCGTGCCTCTTTTGAGGATGATCAGTAAGGATGTTTTATTAATCTTGTAGTGCTCTATCTATCCATGTATTTGTTTGCAATTATGGAGCACCCTAGCTTGAGTCAATCGAGCTCTACTTTTGTCATTTCGTGAATCTGGGCAGATTGTCTACTTGTTAGCAATTTTGCCGATGATGTTGTAGTTGATCCGTGCATGCTATGTTATTGTTCTTGCCATGTCTAGCTTGCATTTTGTGTATTCTTGATGGGTGTATGCTTAGATTGTCATGACTTGCTCTGTAGTGAGTGCATCGAGCTCGTAAACATGCCTACTTGATATCTGTTTCAGCATGCTCCAGTTTTCACTAAGTCTGAAAACTGATTATGTTTTTGCCATGTTCACATGCTTGCAAATGTATTTTCTGATCCCTTTTGGCTCAAGGTCACTAAGGGACTTTTGTTAAGCTCTTTGAGTAGCTCCATGCCATGCTTTACTTTGCCATGTTCAGGTCCTGTAGCATGTAGTTTTGTTGCTCCAAAGTGTGCTATCTGATCTGATATTCCAGACAAGTGTTAATTTCATTAAGTCTGAAAACTGTTTACCATATGCATTTTTGCCATGCTTGATTGAACCTGTTAATGGATGGATTGGCCGTAGCTCAGTGCTAGACTTTTGTTAAGCATCATGAATGCATCCCTACCATGTATTTTGATGCCATGTTTGGGTACTGTAGCATGTTCATCTTGTTGCATTTAGATGGCTACTTGCTGTAAATCGCAGATCGTGGTCATATTTCAATCGCTTGCCATTTCCAAACCATAACTCCGATTCTGGTGATCTTTATATCGTTTTCAAGCGATTTCATCTCACCTTTCCAGTGGCACACTTGGATTTCCAAGTGGAGGCCAGAGTCATTCTTTCCTTGCCAAATCATGCATATGCATCGCATACCGCATCCCGCATATCATACCATGTTCATGTGTTGGTTGTTTACTATGTTGTGTGCTTATTTCCGGTGTTTGCTTCGTCGGGTTGGTTCCGGTAATGTTGCGTTTGTGAGGAACCGTTCGTCTACATCCGTTTGTCTTCTTCATGGACTCGTTCTTCTTCCTTGCGGAATTTCAGGCAAGATGACCATACCCTCGAAATCACTTCTATCTTTGCTTGCTAGATGCTCGCTCTTTTGCTATGCCTATGCTGCGATACCTACCACTTGCTTACCATGCCTCCTATATTGTTGAACCAAGCCTCTAACCCACCTTGTCCTAGCAAACCGTTGTTTGGCTATGTTACCGCTTTGCTTGGCCCCTCTTATAGCGTTGTTAGTTGCATGTGAAGATTGAAGTTTGTTCCTTGTTGGAACATGGAGATGTTGTTCCTTGTTGGAACATGTTTTATTTGTTGGGATATCACAATATTATCTTATTTAATTAATGCATCTATATACTTGGTAAAGGGTGGAAGGCTCGGCCTTATGCCTAGTGTTTTGTTCCACTCTTGCCGCCCTAGTTTCCGTCATATCGGTGTTATGTTCCCAGATTTTGCGTTCCTTACGCGGTTGGGTTATAATGGGAACCCCTTGACAGTTCGCTTTGAATAAAACTCCTCCAGCAAGGCCCAACATTGGTTTTACCATTCGCCACCTAGCCTTTTTCCCTTGGGAGTCGCACATCCCGAGGTTCATCTTATTTTAACCCCCCCCCCCCCGGGCCAGTGCTTGTCTAAGTGTTGGTCCGAACTAGAGTCCTTTGCAGCGCCACCTCGGGGAAACTTGAGGGCTGGTTTTAGTTGTACGGAGCGCTCATCCGGTGTTGCCCTGAGAACGAGATATGTGCAGCTCCTATCAGGATGTCGGCGCATCGGGCGGTCTTGCTGGACTTGTTTTACCATTGTCGAGGATGTCTTGAAGAACCGGGATACCGAGTCTGATCGGAATGTCTCGGGAGGAGGTCTATTCCTTCGTTGAGCGTGAGAGCTTGTGATGGGCTAAGTTGGGACACCCCTGCAGGGATTTGAACTTTCGAAAGTCGTGCCCGCGGTTAAGGGCAGATGGGAATTTGTTAATGTCTGGTTGTAGAAAACCTGAAGTTGACCTTAACTAAAAATGCATCAACCGCGTGTGTTACCGTGATGGTCTCTTTCCAGCGGAGTCCGGGAAGTGAACACGGTGTTGGAGTTATGTTTGACGTAGGTTGTTCTAGGATCACTTCTTAATCATAGTTTCTCGATCGTGCTTTGCCTTCTCTTCTCGCTCTCATTTGCGTATGTTAGCCACCATATATGCTAGTCGCTTGCTGCAGTTCCACCTCATACCTTTACCTTACCCATAAGCTTAAATAGTCTTGATCGCGAGGGTGCGAGATTGCTGAGTCCCTATGGCTCACAGATACTTCCAAAACCAGCTTGCAGGTGCCGATGAGTCCATGTCGATGACGCAACCAAGCTCAGGAGGAGCTCGATGAAGATCTTGTCCTTTGTGTTGTTTCGTTCTAGTTGATCAGTAGTGGAGCCCAGTTGGGGTCGATCGGGGACCGTGTCGCATTTGGGGTTCTTCTTCTATTTTGGTTCCGTAGTCGGACCTTGGTGGTAACTGGTTGATGTAATGCTTTATTTCATGTAATTGTGTGAAGTGGAAATTGTAAGCCAACTATGTATCTCTTTCCCTTATGTATTACATGGGTTGTGTAAAGATTACCTCACTTGCGACATTGCTTTCAATGCGGTTATGCCTGTAAGTCGTGCTTCGACACGTGGGAGATATAGCCACATCGAGGGCGTTACAAGTTAGTATCAGAGCCTTCCCTGACCTTATGAGCCCCACTGCTTGATCATTTTTAGCAGTCGTTGTTGAGTCTAGAAAAAATGTTTTGAGTCATTTAGGGATTATATATCGGAGAGTTTAGGAATTCTTTTTACTCCCCAATCCCTTCATCGCTCTGGTAAGGCATCCTGACGTAGAGTTTTGACTCTTCTCTTCTCAAATTTCACTAAAAAAAATTTAGGATCACGCGGGTATCTTGGAATCATTCCGATGGTTTTGTGACGAGAACATTGTCTTGGTGCCTCCTGTCAGGGGTTTTGTGGAAGTGTCCCAGGGAGTTGAGCTCCGAGGTGTTGTCGTCACAATTTTATCGTTGCAGTTCTGGAATACCTGAGTTTAGTACGCCGACATCGAAAATCTCTTTTATGCAGTTCGTTGGTGAGATAACCTCGACGCCACCCAGTACTGGGGCGGGACTTTGGGAGTATTGCCATAACTCGTATAACGGATGCTTTTCGAAGGTTGAGGTAGATGATTTCCGAAGGTTTCTTGGTTATGTGTTGAAGGATGGATACAGCTGGATGTAGGATTTGCTAGTTTGGGTGAGATATTATGCTTCCCCTGTATCCCCAACACCTGATTGCATAACCGGAAAGGTTCGGGAGTTTATAAGTGGGAATTCAAGTAGCTCTTGGGATATCTTTCCGACAGATGTATGGTATGAAATTGGGGTTCGACGTCTAGTGGTCCGCCTATTCACGGTTGGTTTTACAGTGGTCTCGTTGTGTCTTAAAGAGTCCTTGGCTATGCCGACTCGGGGACGCTTCGTATGTCATGTGCACTGCCTTGTACATGATGGTGCTGTACGATCGAGCCCATGTAGGCCCCACCAGGAAAACTTCGGACGAAATCTCTATCATATGTTTGTTCCAGCTTATTTTGCAAGCCAATCCTTTGTTTTGTTTTGAGTTGTGGTATTCGAGTTGCTTCGAAGTCAAGTGTTGATTCCATCCCTTGTCTAAGTGGTGTTCTCATATTTCTATGTGAATACTAATCCTTCTCGATCATCGAGTTTGTCTTTTCAATTTCTTTTCGACCGGTGTGCTTCTCTCCAAGTGGATCCGATCATTTTAACATCGCAAGATCACCTCTCGGTTTTCTCAACAGTGTTTGTTTCATCCGTCTCCAAGTTGCATTTGTTTTCCCGCCCACCCACCCTTTTTCGTCAAGGACTCAGATTTCTTATTCAAGTAACCATCTTATTGATGTGAGGTCTCTCCATTCTTTTCTATCAATATTCTTATCCGGCGATTCTCATGAAGATTCTAACGGAGCTTCAAGTTCGTCTCTCATCACTCGTTTTCTTCTCCAATGGAACCAATTCAAGCTTTCGGTGTTGATCATATTCTTTTCCGTATTTCAATTTTTTCTCATGCCGGTGCAATTCTTAATCGTTCACCTATCGCTATTCTATTGTCCCGGAGGGCTCAAGATATCTCAGAAGGCTCGTTTTTTCATTCAAGATCAGTTCAATCTATTTCGAGGTTGTTATCTCTTTCAAGTCATATAATTCAACCGGTGCAATATCTTTCAAGTAACCATTCCAACGGTGTTTATTTTGAGTGGGCCCTAACCCATGGGTCTTTTCCCAGGATTTTACCTGACTCTTATAATCTTTCCGGAGTTATTCTGTAATTCTTTTCCAAGTTTGACATAAGAATGAATTATCATCAGTCAAGTGCCTTTCTCCAAGATCTTTCAAAATCTTTTCATCGTTGGCTCAACCTTTCCATTCTTCATTTCGGAGTATCTCAACAACTTGATGGTGTCTCTCATCGTCATTCTCGGATTTTGAAGACCGAAGAAGAGTCTCTCTTTAATCTTGCTCCATTCTCTTCAAGATTCGTGATTCTAGCTTGTTGCCATCCTCTCATAATTGTTTTGATTGTGGTTATTTTTTTCACCTATCCGAAGCTTTTCATGAGTTGTTTCCATTTCTTTAGTCCGGAGGCCATCATCTCAGAGGTATTCATCTCAGCTTTCAGCTATCATTCTCCAAATTTTACCGGTGCTTCGTTCAAGTGATCTCTAATCGGCTCGTGATCTCTTCGTTCTCATGTATCTAAATCCTCTCAAGTATCTTCGTTCATTTCATAATTCTTCCCGGTGTTTCTTTATATTTTCTTCGTTCATTTTAATTCTTACGGTGGTTCGTTCAAGACTTCTCTTCCTCATCAATTTATTCGTTATTTCAATTCTACCGGTGGTGTGTTGAAGATTTTCTCAAGTTTATGTCATATCTCTCTTAATCCTTTTCTACGAGAATAAGTAGTATGCAAATTCCATTGCTTGTCATCAATTTTAAATTGGTGAAGGATACGCATAATGTAATTCTTATTCTTGTTTCATCGAGTTTATTAAATTCCTGTTTTCCAGAGTGGTTCATCATACATATTCTTGGTTTCAAGTGCTCATCTTTCTTTCCCGGAGTTCCAAGCTCTCGCAATTATGTAATCACGGAGATCTATCAAAAATCTTTACAAGGATTCACCTTGTGTTTTCTACTTCTCTTTCTTTTCGTCATCCTTCTGTTTACCGGAGTTCTTCATGAAGGTTCTACATGATGGTTCATCAAGGATTTATATTCCTTCTCGAAACGTTCATCAACTTTCTTTTCAGAGGAGCTCAAGCTTTCTTCATATTGTAATCCAGAGTGCATTTCTGTCTACTGTATCATTGGAGGTGGTATTATGTCATTCTTGATAGTTTGAGTTCATGTTTTCATGATTCACATGTTTTCAAGATTGGGATATTTTAAATCCATGAATCTCGTCATTGGAGCTATCTTGGGTTATATTTCACCTAAAGCCTTCCCTAAGGATTGTTGCTATCTATGGTGCTTATAAATGATCCAAGTTCTTCATTTATCCTCCCGATGAAATAAGTTTTCCTGTCTCCTTGTTCTTATCAATCCAATTCTTTTTCCGTGTGTGGCAGGCTGTCACCTCATAATTTGAGATGTATTCCATAAGACCATATCAAGTGTATTCTTTTCGTTGTTGGTGTTCCAACAACTCCGTTCGACCCTTCTCCTAAAGATGCCTTTTCAAACTCTTTGTGACAGAAGTTGGCATTTTCTTCTCCATTCTTTTATTTCAATTAGCTATATTCCATTCTTCTGTTCTGGAGGCATTGTGATGTTGCTCTCCTCAACCCATCTTCTCGGATTGTCAGGTCCATGTTTTGACCGTGCTTATCCTTTTAACCGGGCCAGTGCTTGTCTAAGTGTTGGTCCGAACTACAGTCCTTTGCAGCGCCACCTCGGGGAAACTTGAGGGCTGGTTTTAGTTGTACGGAGCGCTCATCCGGTGTTGCCCTGAGAACGAGATATGTGCAGCTCCTATCAGGATGTCGGCGCATCGGGCGGTCTTGCTGGACTTGTTTTACCATTGTCGAGGATGTCTTGAAGAACCGGGATACCGAGTCTGATCGGAATGTCTCGGGAGGAGGTCTATTCCTTCGTTGACCGTGAGAGGTTGTGATGGGCTAAGTTGGGACACCCCTGCAGGGATTTGAACTTTTGAAAGTCGTGCCCGCGGTTAAGGGCAGATGGGAATTTGTTAATGTCCGGTTGTAGAAAACCTGAAGTTGACCTTAACTAAAAATGCATCAACCGCGTGTGTTACCGTGATGGTCTCTTTCCGGCGGAGTCCGGGAAGTGAACACGGTGTTGGAGTTATGTGTGACGTAGGTTGTTCTAGGATCACTTCTTGATCATAGTTTCTCGATCGTGCTTTGCCTTCTCTTCTCGCTCTCATTTGCGTATGTTAGCCACCATATATGCTAGTCGCTTGCTGCAGTTCCACCTCATACCTTTACCTTACCCATAAGCTTAAATAGTCTTGATCGCGAGGGTGCGAGATTGCTGAGTCCCTGTGGCTCACAGATACTTTCAAAACCAGCTTGCAGGTGCCAATGAGTCCATGCCGATGACGCAACCAAGCTCAGGAGGATCTCGACAAAGATCTTGTCCTTTGTGTTGTTTCGTTCTAGTTGATCAGTAGTGGAGCCCAGTTGGGGTCGATCGGGGACCGTGTCGCATTTGGGGTTCTTCTTCTATTTTGGTTCCATAGTCGGACCTTGGTTGTAACTGGTTGATGTAATGCTTTATTTCATGTAATTGTGTGAAGTGGCGATTGTAAGCCAACTATGTATCTCTTTCCCTTATGTATTACATGGGTCGTGTAAAGATTACCTCACTTGCGACATTGCTTTCAATGCGTCATGCCTCTAAGTCGTGCTTCGACACGTGGGAGATATAGCCGCATCGAGGGCGTTACACAAGGGGAGCAAAAGAATATTTGAAGGTATTAGCGACCGAGTTGTCAATTCAACCGCACCTGGAGATTAATTATCTGCAACAAGTAATTGATACGTCTCCATCATATCTAGTTTTCCAAACACTTTTGCCCTTGTTTTGGACTCTAACTTGCATGATTTGAATGGAACTAACCCAGACTGACGCTGTTTTCAGCAGAATTACCATGGTGTTATTTATGTGCAGAAACAAACGTTCTCAGAATGACCTAAAACTTCACGGAGCAACTTTTTGGAAAATATAAGAAATACCTGCAAAAGATGAAGGCCAAGGGCCCACCACTTGTCCACGAGGGTGGGGGCGCGCTTGCCCCCCTAGGGCGCGCCCTTACCTCGTGGCCCCCCTGGTGCCTCTCCGACTCCAACTCCAACTCCATATATTGTGTTTCAGGGAGAAAAAAATCAGAGAGAAGAAATCATCGTGTTTTACGATACAGAGCCGCCGCCAAGCCCTAAAACCTCTCGGGAGGGCTGATTTGGAGTCCGTTCGGGGCTCCGGAGAGGGGAATCCGTCGCCATCGTCATCATCAACCATCCTCCATCACCAATTTCATGATGTTCACCGTCGTGCGTGAGTAATTCCATCGTAGGCTTGCTGGACGGTGATGGGTTGGATGGGATCTATCATGTAATCGAGTTAGTTTTGTTAGGGTTTGATCCCTAGTATCCACTATGTTCTGAGATTGATGTTGCTATGACTTTGCTATGCTTAATGCTTGTCAGTAGGGCCCGAGTGCCATGATTTCAGATCTGAACCTATTATGTTTTCATCAATATATGAGTGTTCTTGATCCTATCTTGCAAGTCTATAGTCACCTATTATGTGTTATGATCCGTTAACCCCGAAGTGACAATAATCGGGATACTTACCGGTGATGACCGTAGTTTGAGGAGTTCATGTATTCACTGTGTGTTAATGCTTTGATTCGGTTCTCTATTAAAAGGAGGCCTTAATATCCCTTAGTTTCCATAAGGACCCCGCTGCCACGGGAGGGTAGGACAAAAGATGTCATGCAAGTTCTTTTCCATAAGCACGTATGACTATATTCGAAATACATGCCTACATTATATCAATGAACCGGAGCTAGTTCCGTGTCACTCTAGGTTATGATTGTTACATGATGAGCCACATTCGGCATAATTCTCCATCACCGATCCATTGCCTACGAGCTTTACATATATTGTTCTTCGCTTTTTTACTTTCCCGTTGCTATTGCTATCATCACTACAAAATACCAAAAACTTTACTTTTACTACTGTTACCTTTTGCTACCGTTACCACTACTATCATATTACCTTGTACTAAATACTTTGCTGCAGATACTAAGTTTCCAGGTGTGGTTGAATTGACAACTCAGCTGCTAATACTTGAGAATATTCTTTGGCTCCCCTTGTGTTGAATCAATAAATTTAGGTTGAATACTCTACCCTCGAAAACTGTTGCGATCCCCTATACTTGTGGGTTATCAAGACTATTTTCTGGCACCGTTGCCGGGGATCATAGCTCTATTCTTTGAGTCACTTGGGATTTATATCTGCTTATCGTTATGAAGAACTTGAGAGATCCAAAAACCAAGATCTATCCCTCAACTACGAGGGGAGGTAAGGAACTGCCATCTAGCTCTGCACTTGATTCACCTTCTGTTTTGAGTAAGCTTGCGACACCTATACCTGCTTCTGCTATTCGTTCTGATATGTCGCATGTTATTGATGATGCCACTTCTGCTATGCATGATACTCATGATGAAACTACTTCTAAGCTTGATACTACTGTGCCACTTGGTGATTTTCTTGATGAACAACTTGCTAGGGCTAGAGAGATTGAAAATATTGAATCTGATAATACTGATGAAAGTGATGATGAAGAATCACTTGTTATTCCTGAGGGTTATGTTTTTGATCAAGAAGCTTCGTTAGCTATTTTAGCTTGCAAAGATAGAAATGAACTTGAGAGGTTATTAGCTAAATGGAACAAGCAATCTCTAAATGCTAGAATGAAACCTGACCCTGCTTTTGCTACTTCACCTATCTGTGTTACTAATAAGGATTACGAATTCTCTGTTGATCCTAACATAATTACTTTGGTTGAATCTAATCCTTTTCATGGTTATGAATCTGAAACTGTTGTGGCACATCTTACTAAACTGAATGATATAGCCACCCTGTTCACTACTAATGAGAGAACTCGTTACTTTTATATCCTTAAAATATTTCCGTTCTCATTAAAGGGTGATGCTAAGATATGGTTTAATTCTCTTGATATTGGTTGTGTGCGTAGTCCCCAGGATATGATTTATTACTTCTCTGCTAAATATTTCCCTGCTCATAAGAAACGAGCTACTTTAAGGGATATATATATATATATAATTTTGTGCAAATTGAAGAAGAGAGTGTCCCACAAGCTTGGGGGAGGCTTCTCCAATTACTTAATGCTTTGCCTGATCATCCTCTTAAGAAAAATGAAATACTTGATATCTTTTATAATGGACTAACCGATGCTTTTAGAGATTACCTGGATAGTTGTGATGGTTCTGTTTTCAGGGAAAGAACGCCGGATGAAGCTGAAATTCTATTGAATAATATGTTGACAAATGAAAATAATTGGACACCTCCTGAGCCTATTCCTAAACCAACTCCGAAGAAGAGGGGTATTCTATTTCTCAGTCCTGAAGATATGCAGGAGGCAAAGAAATCTATGAAAGAAAAAGATATTAAAGTTGAAGATGTCAAGAATTTACCTCCTATTGAAGAAATACACGGTCTTAATTTACCGCTTGTTGAAGAAACATATGATCTTAATCCATTACCTATTGAAGAAACTCATGGTCTTGATAACCCGACACAGGTAGTAAAGGTAAATTCTCTCTATAGATATGATAAAGCTGAAATCCCATTTACTAAGTTTGCTAGCCCATTCTTAGATGAGTTTGATAAATTTATGGCTAAGCAATAAGACTTTAATGCTTATTTCGGTAGACAATTGAAATACAATTCAAATATGCTTGAACACTTTGGTGATTATATGGCCAATGTTAAAGGTGAACTTAAACTTATTAGTAAACATGCTTCTATGGTTACCACTCAAGTAGAACAAGTACTTAAAGCTCAAAATGATTTGCTCAATGAATTGAATAGTAAGGATAATGATAATGCTGTTAGAGTGGCTACTAGAACTGGTAGAATGACTAAGGAACCTTTGTATCCTGAAGGCCACCCTAAGAGAATTGAGCAAGATTCTCAGAGAAATAATATAGATGCACCTAGTCCTTCTAAAAGGAAGAAAACGAAAAATGATAGGACTTTGCATGCTTCTAGTGAACCTGTTATTGAACCACCTGAGAATCCAAATGATATTTCTATTTCTGATGCTGAAACTCAATCTGGTAATGAACCTGAAACTAGTAATAATGTTGATGATAATGTTCGTGATGATGCTCAACCTAGTAATGATAATGATGTAGAAATTGAACCTGCTGTTGATCCTGATAACCCACAATCAAAGAATCAACGTTATGAAAAGACTTTGTTGCTAACATGGTAAAGAAAGAGAACCATGGGTTCAGAAACCCATGCCTTTTCCTCCCAAACCATCCAAGAAAAAGGATGACGAGGATTTTGAGCATTTTGCTGAAATGACTAGACCTATCTTTTTGCGTATGCGATTAACTGATATGCTCAAAATGAATCCGTATGCTAAGTATATGAAAGATATTGTTACAAATAAAAGAAAGATACTAGAAGCTGCAATTTCCACCATGCTTGCTAATTATATTTTTAAGGGTAGAATACCAAAGAAACTTGGAGATACAGGAGTACCCACTATACCATGCTCTATTAAAAGAAACTATGTTAAAACTGTTTTATGTGATCTTGGAGCCGGTGTTAGTGTTATGCATCTCTCTTTATATCGTAGACTTGATTTGAATAAGTTGACACCTACTGAAATATCTTTGCAAATGACTGATAAATCAACTGCTATACCTGTCGGTATTTGTGAGGATGTGCCTGTTGTAGTTGCAAACATTACTATTTTAACGGACTTTGTTATTCTTGATATTCCCGAGGACGATAGTATGTCTATTATTCTTGGAAGACCCTTTTTGAATACTGGAGGGGCTGTTATTGATTGCACTAAAGGCAATGTCACTTTTCATGTTAATGGTAATGAGCACACGGTACACTTTCCGAGGAAACAACCTCAAGTTCACAGTATCAATTCTATTGGAAAAATTCCATCGATTATATTTGGAGGTTTTGAATTTCCTCTTCCTACTGTCAAGAAGAAATATGATATTCTTATTATTGGGGATGTGCATACCCCGCTGAGGTAACATATTCGAAATTTCTCCGGTACCATGTTATTCAAAATGAGTTCATTAACAAGACTTGATCAACCTTATTAGTGGATTCCTTTTGATGATCATGAGATGGATGAAACTAGAAGGCACAACCTGCTGTACCCTCCTTTTACTTTCTGTTATTTATATTAAATAAAATGTCACATCCCTAGTCTGGTATGACTTAGACTAGCTAGCCATTTGTGCATCATATTTAAATTTCATTTAAATTTGAAATGAGGATTGGTGGAACCCTCAGAATCATTTTTGAAAATGACCCAAATAAAAATTTCTCCAAAAGGGTCCAAGAAAATGCTCATGTTACCCTCTGAAAATATTGGACAGAGATAAAAAATCAAAACAATATTTTTAGGAGCTCATGGATATTTATTTTGGCCATTTGGATTAATTCGATAAATATTTGCATTGGAACTATATTTCTATATATATGAAATATGGTCCAAAAATTATGCCATTGTAAAGGAGCTCTGGAATAATATATCTAGCTCCTGCAAAAATTGGCATAAGGTGATAAAATGATTTAATATTTTTTTAATTAAATCAAAACAAATGTCAGAAATTAGAAAACAGAAATAAATAAAAGAGGGGAACCTTACCTGGGGCTCCCCCCCCCCCTGTGCAGCCCAGCCGCAGCAGGCCGGCCCAGCCAGCAGGCGGCCCAGCCCACCTGGCCCCCCCCTCCTCTATCGTCTTCCTCCCCGACAGGGGGACGGCACGTGCCCGACGCGCGCGCACCGCCGCGCCGCGCCACCTCCTCCCTCCCTGCCTGCCTGTCCTCCCCTTGTCGCTCTGGATGGACCGGACGACACCACGCGACGCCCCGCACCTCTCTCCCACTCTCTCATTCCTCCCCCTCCCCTGGTTCTCTCTCTCCCGACCGCCCGAACGCGCCCGACGCCACCGCTCGCCGTAGTCGTAGCCACCGCGCCCCTCGAGAGCATCTGAGCAGTCCACGAGCTCCGCCATGTCGCCGGCTACCTCCTCGTCGAGCCACGCACCTCCGGACGGCCTCCATCGCCGCCATCGCCATCGTCTTCCTCCTCGGGCTCCGTCGTCCGCCGCCGTCGATTCGCCGTCACCAGGTCTCCCCCGACCCCGCTGTGCTGCTCTGCGTGATCGCCGTGAGCTTCTTCCCGTTTCCCCTACCTTCTTCCCTTCGTTCCCGCGCCATAGCCCCGTTCCCCACCATGGCCGAAGCCATCGCCGCCGCAGCTCCTCGCCGTCGTGGCCACAGCCGCCGCAGGCCGCAGCCGAGCTCGCGGTTGCACTCAGTGCACTCTGGCGAGTCACGCGGACCCGCTCGCAGCCTCCCTAGTGCCTCGCAGCCCGTTCCCGATCGAAGCCGAGCTCCGGCCGCCGCCGCGAGCTTTGCTCCGGCGAGCTCCGGCCTCCCCCGCTACTTCCACCTGCCCTACCAGATGCGCGAGAGCCCGGGCTACGCCCCGGTGCTCGCCGACGCCGCCCCCGTGGCCTGTTTCGCGGACGCCGCCGCGTCCAGAGGTCGCCGCCGACGACCTCGCCGGCCTGACGAGTGGGCCCCGTCGGCAGGTGGTTAGCTTAGTGCTAAGCACTGTTAATTAACCCCCTGAGGCTGACATGTGGGCCCCGGTGCCCCCTAACCTTTTAATTAAGTTAATTTAACCCCTGTTTAACCCCCTGTCACTGACGTGTGGACCCCACACGTCAGGTTTGACCCGGACCAGCCCAGTTGACTGCTGACGTCATGCTTACTCAATGCTGACGCAATATATGAATTCTGGATTTAAATTTAATCAGAAAATTCCAGAAATTGTTTTAAACTTCAAAAATTCATATCAATTCAACCGTAGCTCAGATTAAAATAATTTATATATGAAAAATTATCAGAAAAATGCAATCTTTCCATCTGTACTAGTTTCATGCATGATAAACCAACTTATACATGCTGAATATGAGAAAACACATTATGGCATATTAAGAGACTTATTTTGGAGTTGCACTTGAACCTTTTGTTCAAATGGACTTCATTCAAATTGAATACTAGTTGCATTAGCTCAAACAGCATCACATCTACATGCCATGTTCATGCATCATATTGTTGCATATGATTGTGTATTGATTGCCGGCACCATTCCTTCTCGATAGGTCCTGCTCCGGAGACGTTCCAGAGTACCTGTCTGTGAAGCAGTGCCTCCCTTGTTGATTTACCAGGAAAGCAAACCCCCTTGTTCATTTCGATAAAACCCTACTCTCTCGCTCCTGCTCTCAGTTATTGCATTAGGACAACAACGGTTTATCTGCTACTTTGTGCTGCGGTAGCTGAACCCATTCCTCTGCATGACCTGTCATTGCCACAGTAAATAGTTGAAACCCACTAGCATGTGTAGGAGTTGATTGAAGCCACTGATGTGTTCCTACCATGCTATGCCTGCTATTGCTTAGAGTTGTGTCAGGTCTGATTCATTGGGAATGAATTGGAGTGTCACGATATGTTCTGATGCTGAGAGTTAAGTGTGTGAACATGATTTGGTAAAGGTAGCGGTGAGAGGCCATGTAGGAGTACATGGTGGGTTGTCTCACTGGAACCGTCCTTAAGCACCGAGTTCTATGTATGTTGTCCAATGACTCGATACTACCACACATTGGGCTCCGGGCGCTCCAAGCCCTCTTGACTTATTAACCAACTTGATCTCTGTCCAGGAGTCGCAACTAGTTTCTGGTGTTTGTAGGTAGTGCTATTTTTCTACCAGGTGGCACCCGGCAGGGTGGGCTTGGGACAGACTAGGCACACGTGGCACGGTGTACCGAGTGGCACCCGGTTGGTGGGCTCGGGAACCCTGCTCACATCGTTTGGGGCCGTGAGCGACACCCCGGCCGGATCTCCTTGCGGATGGAACCCGAATAGGCGATAAACCTGGGCTAGAGTCTTGTGTGGTTAGTCAGGTCGTGGCCGACACCCTCGCCAGGCTTCCGCTTGAAGGTTGCCGAGATACATGACGTGTACATGACGGTAAGTGGCGAGAGCGTGTGTGAAGAAGTACACCCCTGCAGGGTTAACATGATCTATTCGAATAGCCGGGTCCGCGGTTATGGACTTCTTGGATGCTTACATGGTACATAGACAACTTGAAGTGGATACTCTAAAATGCTCAAGACATGTGTGAGTGCTATGGATGGCCTTCTCGTAGGGAGACGGGGATGAATCCATAGTAGTGTATTGAATGGTGATTAGTGGACTCGTGTACGTTGTTTCACCTCAAGAGTTTCTGGTAGTCGTAGAACAGGATAGCCACAGAGTCAAAGCTAGCTTGCTGCAACTAAACCCCACATTACCCTCTTGATACAAATGCATGTATGATAGGATCTAATGTAAGTCTTGCTGAGTACCTTTGTACTCATGTTGCTTTATTTATGTTTTTGCAGCGGAGACTTCGGTCTTACTAGGGTTCTCATGGACTTCGACTAATAGCTAGTACCTCAGCTACGATCTTGATCGGATGTTGTAGATAGTCAGGCTTTCAGCCTTTTTCAGTTGTAGATGTCTGTACCCAGACATGTAATGCTTCCGCTTGTTGCTTGTATGCTCTGTATGATGGGTCCTGTGACCCCTGTTTGCAATAAATGCTATGATGGCTCTTCTGAGCCTTTATCTATATGAGTTGTTGAGTTATGCTGTGATGCCATGTTGTGCAGCACATACTTGCATGTTATGCGTATGTGTAATGTGTATTGCTATGTGTGGGATCTGACTATCTAGTTGTTTATCCTTAGTAGTCTCTCTTACCGGGAAATGTCTCCTAGTGCTTCCACTGAGCCCTGGTAGCTTGCTACTGCTCCGGAACACTTAGGCTGGCCGGCATGTGTCCTTCTTCGTTCCTGTGTCTGTCCCTTCGGGGAAATGTCACGCGATGAATACCGGAGTCCTGTTAGCCCGCTACAGCCCGGTTCACCGGAGTCCTGTTAGCCCAGTGCTACAGCCTGGATTCACTCGCTGATGACCGACACGTTCGATGCTGGGTCATGGATGCCTGTCCCTGTAAGTTAGTGCCACTTTGGGTTTACGACTAGCCATGTCAGCCCGGGCTCTTTATCATATGGATGCTAGCGACACCATCATATACGTGTGCCAAAACGCGCAAACGGTCCCGGGCAAAGGTAAGGCGACACCCGTGGGGATACGTGCGTGAGGCCGCAAAGTGATATGAGGTGTTACATGCTAGATCGATGTGGCATTGAGTCGGGGTCCTGACATAAAATAAAAATAGCATTTTTCTGTCTGTTATCTAATTATCCGTACAATATAAAAATACCCCGAAAATAAAAGTTCTCCAAATGCCCTGAAATTTAAATATGATTTTTCTGAAATATTTGAGAATATTTGGCACTGAGAACACAACAGAGGGGTCAACCACCTGCCCACGAGGGTGGAGGGCGCGTCCCCCTGCCTCGTGGGCCCACGGTGGCCCTCCTCCACTTATTCCTGCACCCACACACTTCTTCTTCCTCCCACAAATACGAATATCCAGCTCAAGCACGAGTTCTAGCTCATCTTGCTACCATTTTTGATCTCCTTGCTCAAAGCACCTCTCACAAAACTGCTTGGGAAGATTGTTCCTTGGTATGTGACTCCTCCATTGGTCCAATTAGTTTTTGTTCTAGTGCTTTATTAATTGCAAATTTTTACTGCTTAGGTGACCCTGTTCTTGAGCTTGCATGTCAAATTTATATGGTCAAAAGTAGTTTTGATGCATGATATAGGCTCTAGGCACTTGTAGGAGTAGTTGCTATTAATATTATTGAGTTTGGTTTACTTTTATTTTGAAGTTACTAAATTCAGAATTTTTCAGAGGAAGAAAAATGCTTAGGAAAATGTTCCAAGGTGGTTCCTCAAGGAAGCAAGGACCCAGACTTGCAATGCGTGATGCTGATGAAGAGCCACCAAGAGACGCTCCAGTGCGTCCTTGTGAGTGGCCTTCTGAAAATTTTATGGATCGAGCAGGAATTAAAAAAGAATTCAACGCATATTTGTGTAGCGCCAATCTTGTGAGCTTCGAGGAAAAGAAGTGCAGTCAGTATTACAACCTCACCAGTACCTTTGTGAGAAGGTTTGAATTTTCAACTTCACGTAATTCTCCAACTGTCCTATTTGATCTTTATGAAAATTCTTACACTATGGACTTAGAGGACTTTACCACTGCTTGCAAACTTCCACAATGGGGTAGTATAAGGGATCCTCGCAAATCTGAATTTAGAGATTTTCTTGCTAGTATAACTGTGGGAGAATCTAGAGATATAACACAATCCACCATAGGGAGCATTCACTTTCCTGCTATACATTATTTTGCTCTCTTCATAGGTAGATGCATTAATGGTAAAGATGAGGCATGTCACATGTGTGTCCCCGATCTCAGTATTCTTGGGAGTGCTGTGTTAGGAGATAAATCTTATAATTTGGGAGCCATTGTTGCACGTAGGTTGCATCTTAATAGATTTAATGGAGATTTCTTTGGAGGAATTTATGCAACCCGCGTAGCTAATTTTCTTGGTATAGCCATGCGCGAAGATGATATTGAATTACCTCCTGCTTACCTAGACTTTAATGCTATGGTTCACCACCAAGTTTGTCGAGAGGAATGAATCACCTCTCCAGTATCGACTAATATTTGGCAGACGCCGTGCTGTCCATATTACTCTCACTGCTCCTGCCTTATTTGATCATCAGGCAAAAGGAAGATATACTATTACTAGAAAGGAGGCAGATGAGTACGAGAGGAGAGTGGAGGCCGCTCGTCGCCACGCTGCAACTCAGCAGGCGATAGCCGCTGTATCACAGTACGACCCCAACTACTATTATGGATATCTGCCAGGTCAGCCGTGGTCATAGACCAACTTAGGCCAAAAGCCTAAACTTGGGGAAGTACGTATTTCTCACCGACATTACATTTATGTTCACACACTCATTGATAGATATCGGTGCTCATACTTTTTCATTGTATCATCCATGCTAGTTTAATTTTCTTTTTATGCTTTCTTCTTGTGTGTTTAATAAACCTTAAGAAAAACAAAAAAAGTTAGTTGTATCTTTTAATTAGTTTACTTTCCATGCTTGTAGTAGTAATTAAAAACAAAACCCAAAAAGATTTCCTGTTCTTCTTTTACTTGTTGGGAGCTCTCCTGTGTAAATAGTTTTATTTCTTTTCTTTTCTTTGGGGGTCGATAGGAGAAGACCATAATTAAATTGTTGAAGTGACTCTTATATGCATTATTGTTGATCTGACAAAAGAGCCCATATTGCCTTGTCTTCTCCTGTTTATTGAATGCTTGCAGATTCCAGCTTAGTCCAATGCACGTGCACTATTATTATTATCCACATCGTTCGGTCGTGCAAGTGAAAGGCAATAATGATGATTATATGATGAACTTACGGAGATGAGAAAAACTGGTATGAACTCGACCTCTCTTATTTTTGTAAATATGATTAGTTCATCGTTCTTGATTCAGCCTATTATGAATAAACATGTTTGCAATGACAACTAGAGATCATAGTTCTTTGTGCCATGCTTGATTAGCTAGGAGCTTATAATGGTTTACCTTGCGTGTCAACATGCTATTAAAATGGTTGTGATGTGGTATGATAGGGTGGTATTCTCCTCTGAATGATTTAAGTGACTTGACTTGGCGCATGTTCACGCATGTAGTTGAAACAAGAGCAACATAGCCTTCACGATATTTATGTTCATGGTGGATTATATCTTACTCATGCTTGTATTCGGTGTTGATTAATTTTAATGCATGTTCATGACTGTTGTCGCTCTCTAGCTGGTCGCTTCCCAGTCTTTTGCTAGCGTTCACCTGTACTAAGCGGGAATACTGCTTGTGCATCCAACTCCTTAAACCCCAAAGTTATTCCACATGAGTCCACTATACCTACCTATATACGGTATCTATCTGCCGTTACAAGTAAATTTGTATGTGCCAAACTCTAAACCTTCAAATAAATATCTTGTTTTGTATGCTCGAATAACTCATGTATCAACTAGGGATGTCTGTATCTTTCATGTTAGGCGGGTTATTCTCAAGAGGAGTGGACTCCGCTCCTCACTCACGAGATAAATGGCTGGTCACCGGGATGCCCAGTCCCATGCTTTATGCAAACTAAATCAAAATAATTGCAAACAAAACTCCCCTTGAGACTCTTGTTAGTTGGAGGCACTCGTTGTTTCGAGCAAGCCATGGATTGATGCTTGTTGGTGGAAGGGGGGTATAAACTTTACCATTCTGTTTGGGAACCGCCTATAATGTGTGTAGTATGAAAGATATCGCCATCTCTTGGTTGTTATGTTGACAATGAAAGTATACCGCTCAAAATATTATTCACCTCTATTTCAAAACCGAGCTCTGGCACCTCTACAAATCCCTACTTCCCTCTGCGAAGGGCCTATCTATTTACTTTTATGCCGAGTCATCATCCTCTTATTAAAAAGCACCAGTTGGAGAGCACCGTTGTCATTTGCATTCATTACTGTTAGTTTACATTGAGTATGACTTGACTGGATCTCTTTTACCATGAATTACGATGTCTAGCCAGTCCTTGGTCTTTAAAGGTGCTCTGCATTTATATTTTGCGGTCTCAGAAAGGGCTAGCGAGATACCACCTTGTTATATCATATTATGATTATTTTGAGAAAGTGTTGTCATCCGAGATTTATTATTATTGCTCGCTAGTTGATTATGCTATTGATATGAGTAAACTTAAGACCTAAGCGTTATTGCGAGTGTGGTTAGTTATAATCTTTGCTTAAAATTTGAATGTTGGCTTTACATATTTACAACAACAAGAGCAAACGGAGTTTGTAAAAGTTTTTCTTTATCACTTTTAGTTTGTCAACTGAATTGCTTGAGGACAAGCAAAAGTTTAAGCTTGGGGGAGTTGATACGTCTCCGTCGTATCTACTTTTCCAAACACTTTTACCCTTATTTTGGACTCTAACTTGCATGATTTGAATGAAACTAACCCAGACTGACGATGTTTTTAGCAGAATTACCATGATGTTATTTATGTGCAAAAACAAACGTTTTTGGAATGACCTGAAACTTCACGGATCAACTTTTTGGAAAATTTAAAACTATAAAAAGGCTAGCCAACTCACCTCCACAAGACTCCCCGATTGGAGCTTTGTCGGCCATCCAATTTGCCTTTCTGGCACGCCTGAGCCGTTGGATCTTCATACTTGATAAAATCGTTTTTCACCTCACAGTTATTTTTCTGTGCAATGACTGGTGGGCTCATCTCACGCTTTCATTGGTTGGGTCAGCAGCGCCCATGTGCAAAAGCAATTTTGCCCAATCCGCTGCTCGCATGCCGCGGCTCCTTGCCCAATCGCATCCACACCAGGCGAACCCTAGCCTCCTTTCCCCCGATCCCCCAGCCGCCGCACGGCCTCGCTCCTTCTTCCCTCCCGCTGCACCCTCTCCTCGCTCGCAGCCGCCTCCTTTACACCTCCGCCTGAGCTCCACCTTCCTCGCTGACCTCCCTCCCGCGCCTCTCCCTCCTCCTGCCTCCTCCCTCCCGCGCCTCTTCCTCCTCCTGCCTCCTCCCTCCCGCGCCTCTCCCTCCTCCTGCCTCCTCCCTCCCGCTTCACCACAGCCGCCGGTCCCCTCCCTCCCCGTCCATCCTCTCCCTCTCGTTAGCCGCCGCTGCACGAACCTCTCGGATGTGTGCCGGGTAGAAGGTCGGGTGGATGTCTTTGCTCAGCAGGGGAGTGAAAGAAGGAGATGAGGGAGAAAGAGAGGAAAGAGGAGACGGAAGTGCGGCGGCTGACGGGACAGGGTTGACGGCGGCTCGATCCGCTCCTGGATCGTGAGCTGCCAGGAGGCTGGGGCTTGAGCGCGATGCATGGGAGGCTGCACTCCACCTCTTCCTTGTGGTGCAGCGGACGCCGGCATCAGCGGGTGGGCGACAGACCGCGGCCTCAGTGGGTGGGCGACGACACCTGCAGCTTGTGCTATACCCATGGATTCCGGCACAACTCGAAACATTCAGGTGGGTAATTAAAAAAGGTGCGTCTAGGACACATCTAGATGAGACATAATTATGTCACATCTAACCTTTTTAAAAAAACATTTAACATTGTTAGAGCATTTATAAATCCCGTTCCACCTCATGTTCATTGTTTGTTGTCGCTTTGGGCTGGGCCTTTGACGTGAACGTTAACATTAGCGGAAAATCCTTCCATTATTCTTCTAGACTAGGATTGAACCCACGCTGGTTGCCACCCGAGCTAAGCTCGGTTAACATGTTGGGCTTAACTGGATTAGTAGTACAAGTTACCCAATAAACGACAGTCTCCTGGCGCATGCACCATGCACGTTTCCTTTAGGTTTGACCAACGTGGGTCAACGCCCCTTCAGGTCAGCTTTCCCCGTTTGTGAACGTGAAAAATGTTCCTGGATTTTTTATGTATATATAAATGTTTGAGATTTTTTTACAGTAAGTATCAATTTACAAATATTTACCAATTCCAACCCATTGTGAATTTAAAAATGTTCACAAAATGGTCACGAATTTGTAAGAAATATTCAAGAAAAATGCGACTCCCAGATACATGTCTAGGGTCGAGTTTCATCTGGGACAAAAAACGCCGGCCCCCAGTTGCGTGTTAGGGTGGACTTGCATCTGGGACAAAAATGGGTTACCCCTCAGTTGCGTATCATATTGAGTGTAGAGTTATAACTCTCTTTTTTTGCGGCAGTGTAGAGTTATAACTCGGGAAAAACGGTCAGGCCCCTAGTTTCGTATTGAGGGTGGACTTGCAGCTCAGACAAAAAAAAGTTGACCCCAATTGCATGTCAGGGGTGTAGTTCGACATGCAGGTAGAACCAAAAATGGGCTGGGCCCTAGTTACGCGTTAATGGTGGACTTGCAGTTGGAACAAGAAAAAAGGCGGCGGGGGGCGGGGGGGGGGGATTGTAGCTGGGACAAAAATGGTCGATCCCTCAGTCGAATGTTGTGGATAAACTTGCAGCTGGGATAAAAATGGGTCGGACCCCCAGTTGCGTATCGAAACTGGAGTTGCAAATAGGGGAATTTTTGGTTGCCCCCAGTTGCATGTCCGGAGTTGACTTGCAACTTCGAGAGAAAAAAAGGTGGTCCTAGTTGCATAGAGGGGCTCGACTTGCAATTGAGACAAAAATAGGTTAGACATCCCAGTTGCAGGGTGTAGGTGGACTCGCAACTAGGACAAAAAATGGACCATGCCCGGTTGCGTATCAAAGGTGGACTTGCAACTAGGATAAGAAATAAGGCGGGTCCATTTTGCATGTTGAGGGTGGACTTACAACTAGGTCAAGATGGGTCGGCCTCCCCAGTTGCATGTCGAGGATGGACTTGCAACTTGGAGAGGAAAAAAAGGTGGGCCCCAGTTGCATATCCACTTGCGACTGGGACAAAAATGGGTCAGGCATCCCAGTTACAGGATGTGGATGGACTTGCAATTAGGACAAAAAATGGATCATGTCCGGTTGCATATCAAAGGGGGACTTGCAACTAGGACAAGAAATATGGCGGGTCCATTTGCATGTTGAGGGTCGACTTGCAACTGAGACAAGATGGTCGGCCTCCCCAGTTGCATGTCGGGTATGGACTTGCAACTTGAAGAGAAACAAAGATGGGATCTAGTTGCATATCAGGGGTGTACTTGCAACGGGGACAAAAAATGGGTCAAACATTCCAGTTGCAGGGTGTAGGTGGACTTGCAATTAGGACAAAAAATGGGTCGTGCCCGGTTGCGTATCAATGATGGACTTGCAATTAGGACAAAAAATAAGGCGGGTCCATTTGCCTGTTGAGGATGGACTTACAACTGGGACAAGATGGCTCGGCCTCCCAGTTGCATATTGAGGGTGAACTTGCAACTAGGTCAAAAAAAAGATCGGGCCCAGTTGCATGTCAGAGGTGGACATGCAACTAGGACAAAAAATGGTCGACCCCTAATGTTGCATGTCGAGGATGGACTTGCAACTAGGACAAAACAGTATGCCATGTCCAGTTGCGTATCAAAGATGGACTTGTAACCAGGACAAAAAATGAGGCGGGTTCATTTGCATGTTGGGCTAAACATATGATTGGGACAAGATGGGTCGGCCTCCCCAGGTGCGTGTCGAGGGTTAACTTGCAACTAGGCCACAAAAAAGGATCGGGCCCAATTGCATGTCGAAGGTGGAGATGCAATTGGGACAAAAAAGGCCAATCCCTAAAGTTGCATGTCGATATAGGACTTGCAACTAGGACAAAAGAAGGGACTCAGTTGCATGTCAAGGGTGGACATGCAACTGAGGCAAAATGAGTTGCCCCCTTAGTTGCGTATCAAGGATGGACCTGCAACCGAGCCGAAAAAATGGATCAACCCCAGTTGCATGTTGAGGTTGGACTTGCAATCGGTGAGTATTTCTAAGGTGGAGATAAGACACTCATTGCATCATCATTTGCTTGACATCTCTTATAAAAAGAAAGAAAAAAAATAAATGACATAAAAAACACAAAGACAACCGCAACGCGGCCAGGCACAACATGAGGTCTACACTAGCAAAAAGAACAACAATGATACTACAACTCACTAGATGTGGCACATACCATGCCAGGACAAAAAAATGGCAAAAAAGAAATAATAACGACAACACGCGGATGTATGTAGACACATATGTGTCGACACAAAATCCATTATTTTGATTGTGTGATGTGCGAGTTAGATATCTCATACTCTGTCTGTCCCAAAATAAGTGTCTCAACTTTGTACTAACTCTAGTGTAAAGTTGTACTAAGGTCAAGACACTTATTTTGAAACGGAGAGAATAGTTATTTTCAATCTAGATGTGCATTTTCTAAAAAATATAAAAATAAAACAAACAAAAACTCCAGCAAAAAGAACAAACAAAGTGAAGCCAAGCCTGTAGCCTACAACCTATGGCCCATGCAGGAAACGGCACAAAGGAAGCCCACCAGCGGAGAAAAAAAAAGGCAAAAGGAGACGGTGCGGTTGCACCAGCTGACCAACAACGCATGCGTCAATACAGCCGCACTCGTACGTGGGCAAGTACTAAATGACACGAATCTTATAGCTATTAGATGTGTGGTGGATGACTTAGATGTGACATAGTTATTTTTCATCTAGATGTGTTTTAGTCAATCTGAATTAGAAACTGCTCTATTTATATATTTTGGGACTGCTCGATGGACAAATCTCGATTTGAAATGTTAGTTGCAAATCGTTCTTTTGCTCGTGATGTGATTTTGCTAGGATGAATTAAGCCTGGGTGGAGTAGCAGATGCGTGCAAGTTTACCTAGAGCTTAGTAGACACACATATTCAGTTCATACTTAATGATATACCTAAAGGCAAAATAGTTACAACCTTTTCCTGGTATCGTACATGAAAGGCTGGCATTCTTTCTGTGCTAGTGTAAGCATGTTGTTCTTGCAGTGCATGGACTTTCTCAGTAATTATGTCACTATGAGAATGCTTGGTGGTGAGTGTGTCTCCATCTGCTAATACATCTGGCATACCTTAGTATATATGCTTGGCGCTATCTGAAGTGGGTTAAGCAAACAATGTATTTTAAATTTTGATAGTTTCATCAGTTGTGAAATACTAAATCTGCAAGGTGTTCTACTGTGGGTGCAGTTTTTAATGGTTCTCTTGCAGGTGATTGAAGGTTAGCTGCTCTAATCAAGGAAATAACATATATCTGCATGGTTGTTATTCTTGCTGTTCATCAATGGTTGCTGTGGTTGAGGCATGTTATGCTCGGTGCTATGCCTACATGTGGTTTTGATCGTCTCCTAGGAAATCTGAACCATGCACATCTCTTGATTTTGCAGGTACGAACATATATATAACATGAGTTGCCATGAAAGATGTCTTCCCATCTCAGGTGATGAAGATGGCGTACCTTTATTTTTTGACACAAGTAAGGTTACTGTTTGCAATCTTGAGGTTTGTAATCTAAAGTAAGAAGTAGGATTATACTTAGAAACAGACAAGCTGCCTCGCAGGTCCCATGATCCAGATTAATTTTTAAATGCTACATAGTGAATCTGATCCAGTTTATTAGTTTTCCCTTTTTCTATTCCTCTTTGTTCTCTTCACCTGATAGGTAGTGTTTGTTTGTCTACTCCCTGTTGTTCTGCAGGTACTGATCGGTGTTGGATTTGGGCTTTATAAACTTGGCTTTCCAGTAGTTGGTTTTCCTCCATTGCCTGCTTATTTTCCCTCTTCGAAGAGTGAATAAAAGATACATGATGAAATACAGGTAGACAAGTGTGTGGAAATTGGACTTCCAGAACTCATCCTAATGGTCGCATTTTCTCAGGTACACATTACATTTTTATGAATTTCTGCTGGACCAAACCATTGTTTAAATGGTTTTGAATGAGGTGATGTTGTACTAATCATGTTTGTTTCCTAGACGATATTTTCCTCATCTGTTGCATTCTGGAAAGTGTCTTTGGTCGGTTTTCTGTTCTTTTCACTGTTTCAATCGTGTGACTATACACATGTATCCTCACAATTAGTGGCGCTTACAAGAATGGCAGGCCTACCTGTAGCTTTTCTTATGTAGTTAAATAAAACAACCCAGGGTCTCACACTTTACTTCCTTTCTAATATAATAAGGCTGCTATTGCCTGTTAATACTTCACATTGGTGATGAGCTTTACACCAGTTATAGTTCATCGATTATCTTCTGCCTTTTTGATAAACATAATTATATGTTAATTTGCTATATTGTTTTCTTTCTTTTTTTTATCAAACTGCCATATATGATACACGAAGAAGCATTTGCCTAAAGGCATTAATAGCGTTTTCACATAGAATTTGTTCTTTTTTTTGCTCCCTTAATTAGATGCTCAAGAAACCTGATAAGCGTTATGTTGATTCAGACTTGGTGCTAGATGTGTTAGCCCCCATTTATCCTTGACAAGTACCATATTCTCAAATCTATATGGTTAGTTGTACTTCTTTTATGTTGGAGCTACAGATGCATCTCGGTCATTTACGGAAACTAAAATCTGCATCTTCAGCTCATAGTTTGCCAAAATTTCTTGAGATTTATTCATATTGTTCTTAGGTACTTCAAGTCAAACTTTCTTGAGATTAATTCATGTTGTTCTTAGGTACTTCAAGTCAAACTGTACATGCAATTGATGGGGCTACATGATAGTCACTTTAATATATCTTCTTGGAAGCCGCTTAGTGTTTCCATGAATAATTGTTGCTGGTCTGTTGCACGCCTTCATTGTTTGGTGGGCTACTTCCTGCCTGGTGTGGTTGAAGAATTTTCAGAGGCATGGTTCATCTTGCGTGCAGCTTTTAGTTTGAGTTTCTATTGACACATTACATTTCCTTTTCCTGTAGACCTCTCCTTTTTCATTTTTTTTATAGCTGGGTGTAATAGCAGGTCGTCTATAATCATTTTGTTTAACTACAATCCGATGCAAAAAACTTCTATTTAGTCCTCATAGTTCATCCATAATATGTTTGCTTTCAAAACAAAGAAATCGGGGGTCCAGGTTCTGATCATGCTCCGATTGAGTCTATTTAGCCGTCCTTGGTTTTTTTCCATACGCTTGCATCATCTAGGTTCTGACCATGGCACAATCTTGCTTCAAATTTGTTCTCATACATGTATGCGCCGTGATGATTGATGAGGCGTATTGGTGGAAATAAATCTGAAGCAAATAAGAGCTGCGAGCAACTAGTTGTGCCCCTGTTAACCTGCTCAATATTCGTGTTGTTTGCCTGTCGGTCAAATGCCCGCTATTCGGCAGACAGGTATCTCCATTTCTTAAATCCCTTTCTCTATTCAACGCCCAGTTGATACGTGGTTAGGAATCAGATAAATTTTACTCATATAATTTCATATATCTAAAATACCATGTCCAGATAGCTTAGAAACCAGCGTTAGAAAGGACCTGATACACATTACAATTATGGACTGTTGATCTACCTGATGCATTTCTTCACGATGGTCGGTTCCCTTTCTCCATATCTTACATATTTAGTTATGTGAGTTCGGAAGCCAAAACTGATTGAGATCTTTTGTTCTTACTTGTAGATGTTCTGTTATTTAGAGTACTTCAGCTTCCAGTATCTATATATTAATCAAATTATGGGTTATTTTGAACCTTATAGGCTTTTATATTATGTTCAGTTATGCTTCCATGGGTTTTTCATATGTATTAACAAAAGAACCAGACTACTATTTTGTTTATACTTGAATCAAAGGACGTATAATTAATTTGCTATTATGGAAGGACTGAGTAGGCAGCTAGCTGAATGAGAGGACAATCATGACAAGCAAACCAACACATAAATAGTAATCCCACAAATTTTTACAACTGCATTCCAGTGAACTTTGGTATGGATATGCATTTTTATCCTTGGGGGTACTTTGGATTTTAAGTGGGAATCATAGTTCTTTTCTTCTTAACTTTGGTATGGCAAGCAATGCAGGTGATATGCCTAATGGTTGTTGCTGACGCTGAAAAAACTACTCTTGAAGCACTAGAAGTGCCCTCTCTATGGTGCATCACTCACTGGATCCAGATGGGCAACCTTCCGCTTCAAAATTAGAAGAGCGCATTTTTTGCCTGTTGTCATTGCTTACAAAGAGTAATCTACCATGTCCCTAATATACATACATAATTGTTCCACCATCACAAGATTTCCGTGATATGCATGTGCATAACTTTCTTTACTATGAATTAATTGACATGATGATGACAGGAGGAAAGGCAGGCTGTCATTTCTAAAGGTTGAGATTTTCTGTTTTAAGGAATGGCAACCATCTGTTCCTTGTCTGGCATATGTATTTGCTTTGCCCTCTGTTTTTGATAAGGCAAGGCAGATCAAATAAACACAGTAATCGTTTAATCCTTCACTATATTCTGAAAAAAGCACTATGATTTTCCGTGTCAGGGTAGTACTATGTCAAACTGATGCTTTGTACTACATGTTCTGGTGTATTCCTTGACAATATTAGGCATTTGCATTGTCCTTTGCTTTGTTTGTTCATGCCGCATTAGTTTTTTTAGTTATAGTCGGTTTTATTTCTGATTCGAACTATCATGTTTTCATTTGTTTCTTATAAATTCTTTTGATAAGATGTTGTCTTCCAGTTGTATATTTGTTCTCTTGATTTCATTTGTTTCTTATGCAAGGGTTCTCAAATTATTTTTGTGGGCAAGATAAAACTTAAAAGGTGATCTGGGACAAGTGGAAGGAGGGAAGCCGCTGTAAGATCGATAATAACTTGTCGACAAGAGCATGTTCGTTCAGACGTTTCCTTACTAAAAGTTATTTATCTGTAGCAAGTGTTTCTATTGGAACTATCAAATCCAAACTCCTAGGTGTCTATGTCAGGATGTAGGACTTTGTCCGGGCAGAGATATCCCCTTTGATCTTTTCGTGAATCCTTTCACACTTCTTTCTATAAAGTGCTGCTGATTAATCCGTTTCAAAAAACAATATAATTCAAGCTCCTAGAAGAGCTTGTTCATTCAGACCTTTCCTTACATTTTAACTATGACAGTGACCTCTTTTATTTGTCTATGTGACTATCATATGCATAAATAGTTGAAAATGGTGTTCGTATGGCACATTTTTAGCTAATTCTTACCATGCACCTGGATGATTTCTAAAACTTGAAAGATATTAAAGAAAGGCAAATTGTTTCAAAACACTCCATGTTATTCGAATAAGATAACAAAATATGCATGGTGAAGTATATATTTCCAAAGATAAAGTATACTTCATTTTTCATCTTCGAGTGTTTGAATAGTACCTAAGTGGTTGCTAAAACCTACTTATTTTACAAGTTAAATATTTTCAAAACACTTCAAGTTGAGATGGTACTTGCACTTTCTCAAACATAATGTTACTGAAAAATGCAATATTTTCAACGCGCACATGGTTTCAAATGGGGCTCTGCGTGGAGTTAAATTTGTTACCATATGTGCTTGCTCGCAACTAAAACAACTAAACCATGGATTCTCTTTTCAGTTTGAACATGGATTCACATATCGAATATTTTCAAACACATAATCATATTTTCAATATAGCATGGTTTAACACATGAGCTTTCTACTACCAATATCGAATATGTCCATGCAAAATGAAACCATTTTCATCGGCAACATGGCTTTAGTGGGTCTCTGCGCCATTTGGCGCAACGGGTCAACTAGTATAAAAAATACCTGCAAAAGATGAAGGCCAAGGGGCCCACCACCTGTCCATGAGGGTGGGGGCGCGCCCCCTACCTCCTGAAGAATTCATCGCGTTTTACGATACGGAGCCGCCGCCAAGCCCTAAAACCTCTCGGGAGGGCTGGTCTGGAGTTCGTTCGGGGCTCCGGAGAGGGGAATCCGTCGCCATCGTCATCATCAACCATCCTCCATCACCAATTTCATGATGCTCACCGCCGTGTGTGAGTAATTTCATCGTAGCCTTGCTGGACGGTGATGGGTTGGATGGGATCTATCATGTAATTGAGTTAGTTTTGTTAGGGTTTGATCCCTAGTATCCACTATGTTCTGAGATTGATGTTGCTATGACTTTGCTATGCTTAATGCTTGTCACTAGGGCCCGAGTGCCATGATTTCAGATCTGAACCTATTATATTTTCATCAATATATGAGTGTTCTTGATCCTATCTTGCAAGTCTATAGTCACCTATTATGTGTTATGATCCGTTAACCCCGAAGTAACAATAATCGGGATACTTACCGGTGATGACCGTAGTTTGAGGAGTTCATGTATTCACTATGTGTTAATGCTTTGTTCCGGTTCTCTATTAAAAGGAGGTCTTAATATCCCTTAGTTTCCGTAAGGACCCCGCTGCCACGGGAGGGTAGGACAAAAGATGTCATGCAAGTTCTTTTCCATAAGCACGTATGACTATATTCACTACAAAAAAATACACTTCCGTGATGATACGAGTTTGTCACAGTAGGTCACGTTTTTTCCATGCATGTATATCCATGACGATTTTATGACAGAATCAAGATAGTCATACCTGTGCTGTCGTAGAAGTGTTCCATGACATTATCAAAATTATCATCACGGAAGTGTCCACTTCCATGACGATAAATCGCGCGTCACAGAAGTGCTTTCGTCAAGGGTGACCGACACGTCGCATCCACCGTAACGGAACGTCGTTAAGCTATCGGGTCGGATTTTGGATCCGATAACCCGTTAACAACCCTGATCAATGGGAAATTTCCACGTGTAAATTCTGATTGGCCGAAGGAAACACATGTTGCCTCACCGTTGGGACAAATGCCATCCACTCATTGGACAGGAGGCGCCTATGATAGGTCGACACGTGGCACGGCCCAACAGTGGCGCATTCCCGTGAAAAAGGCCGGCCCAGTAAAAATTAGCAGGCCGGCCCATATAAGGCCTACTTGTGTCAGGTCCATTTAAGCCCACGGCCCATACGAGATGTGCCAATTCGGCCCATCAACGGCCCGTTAAAGATTTGACACCATTGCAGCCCATCGTCAGTTTGAGCCCGTTAACAGCCCGCTATATATTTGGGCTCAATATCGGCCCAATGAGATTTCGTCCTGTTAACGACCCATTTAATGGATGGGCCAATTTTCAGGATGTACATCTTTCGGCCTTTTAGCGACCAATTTAAATGTTGGGCTAATTTCCGGCCCAGTGTGTCTTTCAGCCTGTTGGCGGCCCATAAATCTGATGGGGCATTTGTAGTCGGACCTGAGTTTCGGCCTTTTAGCGGCCCATTTAAGTGTTGGGCCAATTTCTGGCACGGTGTCACTTTCAGCCTGTTGACGGCCCATAAATCAGTTGGGCCATTTGTATTCGGACCTGAGTTTTGGCCTTTTAGCGACCCATTTAAGTGTTGGGCCAATTCTCGGCCCTGTGTGCCTTTCGGCCTGTTAACGGACCATAAATGAGTTGGGCCATTTGTAGTCGGACCTTAGTTTTGGCCTTTTAACGGCACATGCCCTTCATGGTCCAATACCAGCCCGGTTTCTCTTTCGGCCTGCTAAAGGCCCACAACACAGTTGGGCCGTTTACAATACGACCTGACTTTCGGCCTCTTAGCGGCCCATGCTCTTCATGGTCCAGTACAAGCCCGCTGTCTCTTTCGGCCTGCTAAAGGCCTACAGTATAGTTGGGCCATATGTAGCCCAAACTTAGTAACGGCCTGTTAACGACCCGAGAGGTAAGAGGGCCGACCATTAACTTTCGGCCTAGTAACGACCCATTAACTTAATGGGCCCACTAAAGTTCGTTCATGTCTTTAGGCCAAATTAGACAATTTGAGCCCATTACGACGAGCAATTATGCACAGGACCAAAACCGATCAAGCAAAGGTACGACATACAGGGAATAACGTTGCACATCCAGCATATATTACAGGAAATTACATCCACTAGGCAATCAAAGATTGATGCCAGTACAAATAAATGAGCAGAACCTAACCATCTACAACATCACAATCTGCAACCTCAACACAGATGATGCCCATAAGCATGTGGGCAAGTTCTTGCTACTTTGCTACACTGTCTCTGAAAACATTGATCAGTTGTTAGTCGCACGACTCTGCACCTCTAATTCATCCACCATTTCTATCATTGCTTCAGCCATTAATTGGTTCACAAACATACATTTATTCTGTTGCATTCAAGACAGAGGATACTGAACAGATTCAGATGGCAATTTTGGCAGGCTTGTATTATTGATAGTGGAGAGTGTCTCGACCACTGCATCATAACATAAATTAGGACGGGAACCAAACAGATTAATCATGAGTTATTGCCATATTACCTGGCCTAGATTTACTGGAAAGAAACAATTGGGTTGCCTTGCTGTTTTTAGAGTTTGTCTTCTTATCTTCAGCAGCCTACACAAAATTAACACAGTAGCATTGCTATCATTGGCCAAGTCAGATAATAGGAAAGCAACATTGACACAACAAACGTTTGGGCAACTAGCCTACACCAAATTAACACAATATGGCACAACTATCATCAGCCAGGTAAGGTAATACAAAAGCAACATTGACACAATGAATGAATGGGCAACCAGAGAAGCACTACAATTCAGTAATGTGCGTGATATGAGATAGTACATTCATGCAGCTCAGTATGCAAAACTACTAGGCAGTTTTCCTTACAAAAATCAACATTGGCTCCTTTAACATTTTGCTACAACTAATTTTAGATCAGATAAAGGTTAGGTTCACGCCGATTAACAAAATACATGCTAATGTAAAAATATAGTGATATACAACAGGTACTTACATCAGCATTGGAGCACAGAGAATTCCCGCAAGATATTTTCCTCGAATACGATCCCAATGGAGGAAGTCTTGTATCGTTTAACCTTATTTTCTAAAAGAGAGATGGTAAGAAACATGTAGAAAATATGATCAGAATGCTATAAAATTTCATGATGCGAGGATACGCACACGCTTCTTAGAATGGAGTTGACATTCTTTTGCTGGACTGGAGCGGACTAGTTCTTTGGCCAGTGGAATCTGCTTATTATTAGTGGGAGTTGGGTTTCTCTGTGCTGGAGCAGTATCTATGAAAAATGGAGTTCGTTTATTATCTCCTGGCATTTGGATCTTTTGCAAAGACTTGGTTTGTAACCCTTCAGATTCTAACATAGCCGTCTTCCCCTTGCATGCCTTATATAGAAGAATGGTGATTCAGTTATAAAACATGCTACAACAGAGATGGAATAGGTACTGAAGAATAGAAAGACATGACATATTGACATGTATTCCCTCCATCCGGAAATAAATGGATGGATTTAGGCATATTTTAGTTCTAGATACATCCAGTTTTATCCATTTCTGCGACATTTAATCCGGACGGAGGGAGTATGATGTAAGAGCTAGGGATACGACAGGACAACACAGTAAAAAAACACTAAAAAACCCACTGCAGAACCAAAGTATTCAAACCCACTGATATGAGATACTACACTCATGCAGCTCAGGATGCAAAACTACCAGACAGTTTTCCTTGCAAAAATCAACATTGTGGCCTTTAATCATACATTTTGCTACAACTAAATTTAGATCAGATAAAGGTTGGATTCACGCCGATTAACAAAATACATGCTGATGTAAAAATATAGTGATATACAACAGGTACTTACATCTACATTGGAGCACAGAGAATTCCTGCAAGAATCTTTCCTCATAAACGATACCATTGCAGAAATTCTTCTATCTGTTAAGCTTATTTTCTAAAAGAGAGATGGGTAAGAAACATGTAGAAAATATGATCAACATGCTATAAAATTTCATGATGCAAGGATACGCACACGCTTCTTAGAATTGAGTTGACATATTTTTGCTGGATTGGAGTGGACTAGTTCTTTGGCCACTGGAATCTGCTTATTATCAGTAGGAGTTGGGTTTCTCTGTGCTGGGGTAGTATCTATAAAAACTGGAGTTGGTTTATTATCTCCTGGCGTTTGGATCTTTTGCAAAGGCCTTGTTTGTAACCCTTCAGATTCTAACATAGTCGTCTTCCCCTTGCATGCCTTGTATAGAAGAATGGTGCTTTAATTATAAAACATGCGACAGCAGAGATGGAATAGGTACCGAAGAATAGAAAGGCATGCATATTGACATGTATTCCCTCCATCCGGAAATAAATGGATGGGTCTAGGCGTATTTCAGTTCTAGATACATCCAGTTTTATCCATTTCTGCGACATGTAATCCATTTTTAGACCCGTAAGAGATCAGCATGAATATACAGTGAGATGTGATAATCTATTTTCCTGCTTAGATGAATAATAAAGCCATAAATGTTGCACACAAGTAAGATGAGGGTACAACCTATCTGGCTGCCATCCATAGGAGTGAGCATCATGTGCTGACTTGTCGATGGCCCTGCAGTTGTTGTGTCTGTCCATGTCGGGCATGCGTATTTGATGCAGGGAACTGTTGAGTGGGGACTATAGCTCCCTTCTGGTGTATGCTTCCCTTGTTGGAGCAGCTGCGGTGAGTCGGAAGACGGTGTGTCTGAAGATGCAGATAACACATAATGTTAAGAACGGCATATCTCTTTGATCTGAATAAATACACTAAGAGATCAATAGCAAGGTACGAAAGTGGTCACACGTCTGTTGACTGAAGACTAAATTGGGGTCACACGATTTTATTTTATTTTGGTACTGTCCGATCTATGTCGGATGGCTGGCCGTCTTGTGCCTCTCGGCTGACACTGTTTGGAATCTTTCCCGAAGAGCCAGCGACCAACGGCAGAGCAGCCTGCCTCCACCGTCCGTGGCCCTGGCGAAAACTCCGCTTCCCGCCCCACCGCACTGCCGTGGTTGCGCCACCCCCGGGCCAATCCATAAAGACTCCCCGTCATCCAGATCCAGCGATGGCAGTATCTTCAACCCACGCAACTCTAAAAGATAGCCATCTAAGCGCTGCTTCCATGGCGAACTTGCGGCCCCGCACCCTTATGTTAGACACCAGCCAACCGACAGCCTAGGAGCTCCGCCGCCTCGAGGGGTGCTACTTCCCATTGGGAATCGATTGGCCCATAATAAAAATTCAGACAACTGACGCCTAAATAAAGTGATTTGAGATGAGGGTGCGACCTATCTGGCGGCATGGTGAAGTAGGCAGTTCCAGCTGCCGAGTCGGTGAGGCCGGCGCGGTTGCGGTGGCGACCGACGGCAGGGAAAGAGCGATGTCGCGACGGTCGACGACTACGCGGAAGTAGCGCCAGAACTCCGGACGGATCCAAAGTTGGAGCCGCTCCGGCGCCGTGAACAACGGCGGGGTGAATCGGCTCCGGTACGGTTCACGCGGCCGTCGTCGAGGCAGCACCAGCAGCACGGAGTAAGAGGCACACGGTCCAGTGCACGACGGCAAATGGACAGCGTCTCCGGCATTAGGGAGGAGGGCGACTGTGAAATTGGTGCGGTGGGGGGCGCCATGGAGGTGGGGCTGAGGTTTCACGGCTCGGGAGAAGGGAGCTTCCCGGGGAGAAGGTGATTTGGCGCCCACGAGGTATGAATGGGGGCGGGCGGGCGGGAATTGGGAGGGGAGTGGAACCATGTCTTACGGACGAATTTGTCTGAAATTTGAGGGGGAGTTACAGTTCTACCCTTGCCTATAGGCTTCTCGGCTTGGGTCTGTGTACTGAGGGTCGGGAATAGTAGAGTAACTTTGCTTCTCCACAAATAGTGGGCGGGAGCGATTCCGGGCGAGGAGGGCGTGTTTTGAACTATAGTGGGCGCGAGCGATTTCGGGCGAGGAGAGCGTGTTTTGAAATAGTGGGCGCGAGCTATTTCGGGCGAGGAGAGCGTGTTTTGCCGACCATGGTTTATGAATTATTCGGCACATGTCATTTCGGCCGAGGAGAAGGCGCGCTTGGATGAAGTTATGAACCTACCCTCGATGTACAACGGGCCAATTGATACGTGTCCCACATAGGACGGTAATTTCGCGTCTCCCATTTATTTGCTCGGGCGAATTCCACCGAGCAGAGAGGATGTTTAACGGTTCGTTCAAATTTTGGGAGAACGAGCATCCACGTCTACCTTACCAAGTCGATTCGGATCAAATTTTGAAATATTAGCTTGCCACTTCTTTTTTAGATGGAGAGATGATGCTCGGGGGTAATGTGTTTTTACATGCTCGTTGCTAGCGATTTACTATATGACAAATAGTTGACCCACTCAAAAACGTGAATCAAACCCAAAATGAAATATCTCGATTCAATGAAATAGCTCGTTCAGTAGGTCAAAATAGTGAACTAAATCCAAAATTGAACACCTCAATCGAGTAGCATGTTGTACAGTATTATAGTGTTGGGGAACGTAGCAGAAATTCAAAATTTTCCTACGTGTCACCAAGATCTATCTATGGAGAAACCAGCAACAAGGGGAAGGAGAGTGCATCTACATACCCTTGTAGATCGCTATGCGGAAGCGTTCAAGAGAACGGGGTTGAAGGAGTCGTACTCGTCGTGATCCAAATCACCGGAGATCCTAGTGCCGAACGGACGACACCTCCGCGTTCAACACACGTACAGCCCGACGATGTCTCCCACGCCTTGATCCAGCAAGGAGAGAGGGAGAGGTTGAGGAAGACTCCATCCAGCAGCAGCACAACGGCGTGGTGGTGGTGGAGGAGCGTGGCACTCCAGCAGGGCTTCGCCAAGCACCGCGAGATATGAGGAGAAAGAGAGGGAGGGCTGCACCAACGAGAGAGATCTAATCGCGTGTGTTGGGCAGCCCCTAGGCCAAGTTTATATAGGGGAAGGGGAGGGGGCTGCGCCCCCTCTAGGGTTCCCACCCCTAGAGGGGCGGCAGCCCTAGATGGCTTTGGGGTGGCGGCCAAGAGGGGGAGGAGAGGGAGGCGCAGGGAGCATGGGCCTTAGGGCCCATCTGCCCTTAGGGTTTGCCCCCTCTCCCCTCTAGGCGCATGGGCCATGGTGGGAGGCGCCCTAGCCCACCTAGGGGCTGGTGCCTTCTCACACTTGGCCCATGTATGCCTCTGGGGCCCATGGCCCCCCCGGTGGACCCCCGGACCCCTCCGGTGGTCCCGGTACATTATCGATAAACCCCGAAACCTTTCCGGTGACCAAAACAGGACTTCCCATATATAAATCTTTACCTCCGGACCATTCCGGAACTCCTCGTGACATCCCGGATCTCATCCGGGACTCCGAACAACATTCGGTAACCACATACAAACTTCCTTTATAACCCTACCATCATCAAACCTTAAGTGTGTAGACCCTACGGGTTCGGGAACCATGCAGACATGACCGAGACATTCTCCGGTCAATAACCAACAGCGGGATCTGGATACCCATGTTGGCTCCCACATGTTCCACGATGATCTCATCGGATGAACCACGATGTCAAGGACTTAATCAATCCCGTATACAATTCCCTTTGTCTATCGGTACGATACTTGCCCGAGATTCGATCGTTGATATCCCGATACCTTGTTCAATCTCGTTACCGGCAAGTCTCTTTATTCGTTCTGTAACACATCATCCTGTGATCAACTCCTTGGTCACATTGTGCACATTGTGATGATGTCCTACCGAGTGGGCCCAGAGATACCTCTCCGTCACACGGAGTGACAAATCCCAGTCTCGATTCGTGCCAACCCAACAGACACTTTCGGAGATACCCGTAGTGCACCTTTATAGTCACCCAGTTACGTTGTGACGTTTGGCACACCCAAAGCACTCCTACGGTATCCGGGACTTGCACAATCTCATAGTCTAAGGAAATGATACTTGACATTAGAAAAGCTTTAGCAGACGAACTACACGATCTATGTGCTAGGCTCAGGATTGGGTCTTGTCCATCACATCATTCTCCTAATGATGTGATCCCCCAATGTCCATGGTCAGGAAACCGTAACCATCTATTGATCAACAAGCTAGTCAACTAGAGGCTTACTAGGGACATGGTGTTGTCTATGTATCCAGACATGTATCTGAGTTTCCTATCAATACAATTCTAGCATGGATAATAAACAATTATCATGAACAAGGAAATATAATAATAACCAATTTATTATTGCCTCTAGGGCATATTTCCAATAGTCTCCCACTTGCACTAGAGTCAATAATCCAGTTCACATCGATATGTGATTAACACTCAAGGTCACATCCCCATGTGACTAACCCCCAAAGAGTCCTGGGTTTGATCATGTTATGCTTGTGAGAGAGGTTATAGTCAACGGATCTGAAACATTCAGATCCGTATGTACTTCGCAAATTTCTATGTCATATTGTAGATGCAACTACTACGCTACAATTGGAGCTATTCCAAATAACTGTTCTACTATACGAATCCAGTTTACTACTCAGAATAATCTGGATTAGTGTCAAAGTTTGCATCGGCGTAACCCTTACGACGAACTCTTTTACCACCTCCATAATCGAGAAAATTCCTTAGTCCACTAGTTACTAAGGATAACTTTGACCGCTGTCCTGTGATCCATTCTTGGATCACTCTTGTACCCCTTGACTGACTCATGGCAAGGCACGTTTCAGGTGCGGTACACAGCATAGCATACTGTAGAGCCTATGTCTCAAGCATAGGGGACGACCTTCGTCCTTTCTCTCTATTCTACCGTGGTCGAGCTTTAAGTCTTAACTTCATACCTTACAACTCAGGCAAGAACTCCTTCTTTGACTGATCCATCTTGAACACCTTCAAGATCATGTCAAGGTATTTGCTCATTTGAAAGTACCATTAAGCGTTTTGATCTATCCTTATAGATCTTGATGCTCAATGTTCAAGTAGCTTAATCCAGGCTTTTCATTGAAAAACACTTTCAAATAACCCTATATGCTTTCCAGAAATTCTACATCATTTCTGATCAACAATATGTCAACAACATATACTCATCAGAAATTCTATAGTGCTCCCACTCACTTCTTTGGAAATACAAGTTTCTCATAAACTTTGTATAAACCCAAAATCTTTGATCATCTCATCAAAGCATACATTCCAACTCCGAGATGCTTACTCCAGTCCTTAGAAGGATTGCTGGAGCTTTGCATACTTATTAGCATCTTTCAGGATTGACAAAACCTTCCGGTTGTATCACATACAACCTTTCCCCAAGAAAATCATCGAGGAAACAATGTTTTGACATCCTATCTGCAAGATTTCATAAATAATGCAGTGACTGCTAATATAATTCCAACAGACTCTTAGCATCGCTACGAGTGAGAAAATCTCACCGTAGTCAACTCCTTGAACTTGTCGGAAAACATCTTAACGACAAGTCGAGCTTTCTTAATGGTGACATTTACCATCATTGTCCGTCTTCCTTTTTTTTAAATCCATCTGTACTCAACAGCCTTACGACCATCGAGCCATTCTGCCAAAGTCTACACTTTGTTTTCATACATGGATCCTCTCTCGGATTTTATGGCCTCGAGCCATTTATCAGAATCCGGCCCACCATCGCTTTCTCCATAGCTCGTAGGTTCATTGTTGTCTAGCAACATGACTTCCAAGATAGGATTACGTACCACTCTGAAGTAGTACGCATCCTTGTTATCCTACGAGGTTTGGTAGTGACTTGATCTGAATTTTCATGATCACTATCATAAGCTTCCACTTCAATTGGTGTAGGTGCCACAGGAACAACTCCCTGTGCCCTGCCACACACTAGTTGAAGAGACGGTTCAATAACATCATCAGGTCTCCACCATCCTCCCACTCAATCCTTCCAAGAGAAACTTTTCCTCGAGAAAGGACCCGATTCTAGAAACAATCCCTTATTGCTTTCGGATCTGAGACAGGAGGTATACCCAACTGTTTTGGGTGTCCTATGAAGATGCATTTATCCGCTTTGGGTTCGAGCTTATCAGCCTGAAACTTTTCCACATAAGCGTCGCGGCCTCAAACTTTTAAGAAATGACAGCTTAGGTTTCTCTAAACCATAGTTCATACGGTGTCATCTCATCGGAATTACGTGGTGCCCTATTAAAGTGAATGTGGTTGTCTCTAATGCCTAACCCATAAACTATCATGGTAATTCGATAAGAGACATCATGGTATGCATCATATCCAATAGGGTGCAGTTATGATGTTCGGACACACCATCACACTATGGTGTTCCAGGCTATATCAGTTGTGAAACAATTTCCACAATGTCTTAATTCTGTGCCAAACTCGTAATTCAGATATTCATCTCTATGATCATATCATAGATATTTTATCCTCTTGTCACGACGATCTTTCAACTTCACCCTGAAATTACTTGAACCTTTCAATAATTCAGACTCGTGATTCATCAAGTAAATATACTCAACATCTACTCAAATCATCTGTGAAGTAAGAACATAACGATATCCACTACACGCCTCAGCACTCATTGGACTGCACACATCAAAATGTATTACTTCGAACAAGTTGCTTTCTAGTTCCATTTTACTGAAAACGAGGCTTTCAATCATCTTGCCCATGTGGTATGATTTGCATGTCTCAAGTGATTCAAAATCAAGTGAGTCCAAATGGTCCATTTGCATGGAGTTTCTTCATGCATATACACCAATAGACATGGTACGCATGTCTCAAACTTTTCAAAACGAGTGAGCCCAAAGATCCATCAATATGGAGCTTCTTCATGCGTTTTATACCGATATGACTTACGTGGCAGTGCCACAAGTAGGTGGTACTATCATTACTATCTTTTGGCATGAACATGTGTATTACTACGATCGAGATTCAATAAACCATTCATTTTAGGTGCAAGACCATTGAAGGTATTATTCAAATAAATAGAGTAACCATTATTCTCCTTAAATGAATAACCGTATTGCGATAGACATAATCCAATCATGTCTATGCTCAACGCAAACACCAATCTTGATGGTAGAGGGAGCGTACGATATTTGATCAACCTTGGAAATACTTCCAACACATATCGTCATCTCACCTTTAGCTAGTCTCCATTTATTCCGTAGCTTTTATTTCGAGTTACTAACACTTAGCAACCGAACCGGTATCTAATACCCTGGTGCTACTAGGAGTACTAGTAAAGTACACATTAACACAATGTATATCCAATATACTTCTATCGACCTTGCCAGCCTTCTCATCTACCAAGTATCTAGGGTAATTTTGCTCCAGTGGTTGTTCCCCTTATTACAGAAGCACTTAGTCTCGGGTTTGGGTTCAACCTTGGGTTTCTTCACTAGAGCAGCAGCTGATTTGCTGTTTCATGAAGTATCCCTTCTTGCCCTTGCCCTTCTTGAAACTAGTGGTTTCACCAACCATCAACAATTGATGCTCGTTCTTGATTTCTACTTTTGTGGTGTCAAACATCGCAAATATCTCAAGGATCATCATATATGTCCCTGATATATTATAGTTTATCACGAAGCTCTAGCAGCTTGGTGGTAATGAGAGAAACATCACTATCTCATCTGGAAGATCAACTCCCACTTGATTCAAATGATTGTTGTACTCAGACAATCTGAGCACAAGCTCAACAATTGAGCTTTTCTCCCTTAGTTTGCAGGCTAAGAAAATCGTCGGAGGTCTTATACCTCTTGACATGGGCACGAGCCTGCAATCCCAATTTTAGCCCTCGAAGCATCTCATATGTTTCGCGACGTTTCAAAACGTCTTCGGTGCCTCAAATCTAAACCGTTTAACTGAAATATCACATAGTTATCAAAATGTGTATGTCAGATGTTCGCAACATCCACAGACGACATTCGAGGTTCAGCACACTGAGCGGTGCATTAAGGACATAAGCCTTCTATGAAGCAATGAGGACAATCCTCAGTTTACGGACCTAGTCCGCATAATTGCTACTATCAACTTTCAACTAAATTTTCTCTAGGAACATAAGTAAACAGTAGAACTGAAGCGCGAGCTACGACATAATTTGCGAAGACCTTTTGACTATGTTCAGGATAATTAAGTTCATCTAATGAACTCCCACTCAGATAGACATCCCTCCAGTCATCTAAGTGATTACATGATCCGAGTCAACTAGGCCGTGTCCGATCATCACGTGAGACGGACTAGTCAACATCGGTGAACATCTTCATGTTGATCGTATCTACCATACGACTCATGCTCGACCTTTCGGTCTCTTGTGTTCCGAGGCCATGTCTGTACATGCTAGGCTCGTCAAGTCAACCTAAGTGTTTCCCGTGTGTTCCGAGGCCATGTCTGTACATGCTAGGCTCGTCAACACCCGTTGTATTCGAACGTAAGAATCTATGCCACCCGATCATCACGTGGTGCTTCAAAACAACAAACTGTCGCAACGGTGCACAGTTAGGGGGAACACTTTCTTGAAATTTTAAAGAGGGATCATCTTATTTACTACCGTCGTTCTAAGCAAATAAGATGTATAAACATGATAAACATCACATGCAATCAAATAGTGACATGATATGGCCAATATCACTTTGCTCCTTTTGATCTCCATCTTCGGGGCTCCATGATCATCATCGTCACCGGCATGACACCATGATCTCCATCATCATGATCTCCAACATCGTGTCTTCATGAAGTTGCTCGCCAACTATTACTTCTACTACTACAGCTAACGGTTGGCAATAAAGTAAAGTAATTACATGATGTTTATGTTGACACGCAGGTCATAAATAAATTAAGACAACTCCTATGGCTCCTGCCGGTTGTCATACTCATCGACATGCAAGTTGTGATTCCTATTACAAGAACATGATCAATCTCATACATCACATATCATTCATCACATTCTTCTTGGCCATATCATATCACATAGCATACCCTGCAAAAACAAGTTAGACGTCCTCTAATTGTTGTTTGCATGTTTTACGTGGCTGCTATGGGTTTCTAGCAAGAACGTTTCTTACCTACGCAAAGACCACAATGTGATATGCCAATTGCTATTTACCCTTCATAAGGACCCTTTTCATCGAATCCGATCCGACTAAAGTGGGAGAGACAGACACCCGCCAGCCACCTTATGCAACTAGTGCATGTCAGTCGGTGGAACCGGTCTCACGTAAGCGTACGTGTAAGGTTGGTCCGGGCCGCTTCATCCCACAATGCCGTCGAATCAAGATTGGACTAGTAATGGTAAGCATATTGAACAAAATCAACGCCCACAACTTCTTTGTGTTCTACTCGTGCATAGAATCTACGCAATAGACCTAGCTCATGATGCCACTGTTGGGGAACGTAGCAGAAATTCAAAATTTTCCTACGTGTCACCAAGATCTATCTATGGAGAAACCAGCAATGAGGGGAAGGAGAGTGCATCTACATACCCTTGTAGATCGCTATGCGGAAGCGTTCAAGAGAACAGGGTTGAAGGAGTCGTACTCGTCGTGATCCAAATCACCGGAGATCCTAGTGCCGAACGGATGGCACCTCCGCGTTCAACACACGTACAGCCCGACGATGTCTCCCACGCCTTGATCCAGCAAGGAGAGAGGGAAAGGTTGAGGAAGACTCCATCCAGCAGCAGCACAATGGCGTGGTGGTGGTGGAGGAGCATGGCACTCCAGCAGGGCTTCGCCAAGCACCGCGAGATATGAGGAGAAAGAGAGGGAGGGCTGCACTAACGAGAGAGATCTAATCGCGTGTGTTGGGCAGCCCCTAGGCCAAGTATATATAGGGGAAGGGGAGGGGGCTGCGCCCCCTCTAGGGTTCCCACCCCTAGAGGGGCAGCAGCCCTAGGTGGCTTTGGGGTGGCGGCCAAGAGGGGGAGGAGAGGGAGGCGCAGGGAGCATGGGCCTTAGGGCCCATCTGCCCTTAGGGTTTGCCCCCTCTCCCCTCTAGGCGCATGGGCCATTGTGGGAGGCGCTCTAGCCCACCTAGGGGTTGGTGCCTTCTCACACTTGGCCCATGTATGCCTCTGGGGCCCATGGCCCCCCTCCCCCCCGATGGACCCCCGGACCCCTCCGGTGGTCCCGGTACATTAAACGATAAACCCCGAAACCTTTCTGGTGACCAAAACAGGACTTCCCATATATAAATCTTTACCTCCGGACCATTTCGGAACTCCTCGTGATGTCCGGGATCTCATCCGAGACTTTGGTAACCACATACAAACTTCCTTTATAACCCTAGCGTCATCGAACCTTAAGTGTGTAGACCCTACGGGTTCGGGAACCATGCAGACATGACCGAGATGTTCTTCGGTCAATAACCAACAGCGGGATCTGGATACCCATGTTGGCTCCCACATGTTCCACGATGATCTCATCGGATGAACCACGATGTCAAGGACTTAATCAATCCCGTATACAATTCCCTTTGTCTATCGGTATGATACTTGCCCGAGATTCGATCGTCGGTATCCCGATACCTTGTTCAATCTCGTTACCGGCAAGTCTCTTTACTCGTTCCGTAACACATCATCCCGTGATCAACTCCTTGGTCACATTGTGCACATTATGATGATGTCCTACCGAGTGGGCCCAGAGATACCTCTCCGTCACACGGAGTGACAAATCCCAGTCTCGATTCGTGCCAACCCTACAGACACTTTCGGAGATACCCGTAGTGCACCTTTATAGTCACCCAGTTACGTTGTGACGTTTGGCACACCCAAAGCACTCCTACGATATCCAGGAGTTGCACAATCTCATAGTCTAAGGAAATGATACTTGACATTAGAAAAGCTTTAGCATACGAACTACACGATCTATGTGCTAGGCTCAGGATTGGGTCTTGTCCATCACATCATTCTCCTAATGATGTGATCCCGTTATCAATGACATCCAATGTCCATGGTTAGGAAACCGTAACCATCTATTGATCAACAAGCTAGTCAACTAGAGGCTTACTAGGGACATGGTGTTGTCTATGTATCCACACATGTATCTGAGTTTCCTATCAATACAATTCTAGCAGGGATAATAAACGATTATCATGAACAAGGAAATATAATAATAACCAATTTATTATTGCCTCTAGGGCATATTTCCAACATATAGTACTCCATGAACATGTTGAAAGTCAAATTAATGAACTTGTTTGATATACGCATATATCTGTTCATGTGTGGATTGCAGACAACATGTTCTCCAATTTAAATATTTGAATGCAAGTTTATATCGAAACATGGTTTATATTGGTCTTTGATGCATAAAACGCAACCTCCCCCTCTCCCGGACTCCTGTTCTTTGTCTCTCTCTCTCTCTCACCGACAATCTTTAATTCTGTTGCACGCATCCGACACAAAAACCTTGTTGGTCCCTCTCCCTTTCTCTCCATCTCTCTCTCTCTCTCTCTCTCTCTCTCTCTCTCTCTCTCTCTTTGTGTGTGTGTGGGGGGGGTCTTTCTAGTTCACATGCATATATACACCATCTATAGGTCTCTCTCGCACACTATGTATGATACTCTAGCTAGTCCAAGCTAGATATCTTGGGTGCACTCATCGTACGCACACAAATTCCTTGGCTCTTTGCCTGTAACTCTCTCACACACCACTATGTCGTATCGGAGCTCTTCCCCCCCTCTCTCAAACTCTCCAACCACCTGGGTCACACATACATATGCATATCTCACTCGCACTCGATAGGCCCATCTAAAACTCTATCTCTCCCTGTCGTTCTCTCTCCATCTCACACGCGCACACACACAATCTCGTGCCCAGCTAGCCAAGTATGATGGTCTCTCACTCAATTGTAGGCACATGCAGTCCCCCCTATATGTATATGACTAGCTAATCTTAGTCTCCATCACAAACATGTGCATGGTCTATCTCTATTTCTCTCGGGGCATCTTTCTATCGCGCACGCACTCCCTCGATCTTCCACCCATATAGTCCCCTCATGATCTCGACGGGATCTCTCTATCACAAACACACCCTCTCTCCCTCCCCATGCATCCATGCCATCCATGTGTCCCTCTCGACCTTTGTTCCTTGTTGGCCAGACCTCTATTGGACATGTGCTATAGGGGTGTCTCTCTCCATTGCAAACAATCACACACTAGCTATCTTCGTGTATCTCCTCGCCTCGCTTTTCCATCTCGGAGATGCATGCGTGATATGTTCGCATAAGAAACGAAAAAACACACACTCTCTCTAATTTATCGTTTGTTGTCACTTTCTCTTTCACACACATACTCTTTTTGCACACTTACTCATTCTCCTTCACACGCACTTGATCTGTCTCAACTGAGGCACTCTCCTCGGTCCATAGCATATAGATTTATTGAAAAGTCAAACATCACAAAGTTTGACCATGTACGTGGAGAAAAAGAATTACATCTAGTATGGCAAACATATACCATTAGATTCACCATGAGATGTAGTTACGTATGATGTATCTTTGGTATTGTAGATATAAATAACATTTGCGTAAACCTGATCAAAGTTTCCAAAGTTTGACTTCTAAAAAATTTACATGCACTGCATTATCGAGCGGATGGAATATCTCTTTCCCCCTCTCAGCTATCTGACGCACCACTCAGCCTTATTGGGGCTCCTCAATCTCTCTCAAACTTTATTGGTCAGTTTGGTTCATGACCTGACCCTCATGCCTTGATGGCCGGTACTGCCTGGTGTGGACGTGAGATGTAAAATATTTCTGCCTGGTCAGGCTTGTGTGGTGCTGAAGCGTTTGGTTCATGCCTGGGCCAGGCAAAGCATCAACGTCCCATCAATCAATCCATGCATCAATTATTTAATGCTAATATCCATCCACGTTGTTGTTAGCCTCGTGGCCACATGACCAGGCACGGCCAGGCGTTCGAAATCGGTTGCCTGGGCCAGGCTACTTGCAGTGTCTGGAGTTCAGCCAGGCTAATTAAAGTGCAAGGGAACCCAGGCCAGGCGGGCTTTCTTTTTCACAGGGTAGCAACCAAACAAGCGTGCATGAAATCCAACCACAACCCCAGGCCAGGCAAAAGATGCTCAGGACGCAAGCCAAACTGGCCTTATATCTCTCTGGTTCACACGTACACATGTCTCGCTCGCACTATACATATAGACCCATCCAACACTCTCCGCCCTTGTTCTCTCTCCATGTGACACGCACCCCCCTAAGTACCATAATCCCTCACTCCATCATAGGCGCAAGCACTCCCCCCTCCTAAGTATGATTATCTCTTACTAGCCATCAGGAACACACGTATTGTCTCCTTCCATCCATATGTCTATCTCGACATCTCTCGGGGCATCTTCTATTGCGCACACACCTTGTCACTCGATCTTCCACCCATGTAGTCCCATCACGATCTCCAGGGGATCTCTCTATGACAAACATACACTCTCTCCTCCCCATGTCTGCATTTTCTCCGTACGTCTCTCTCGACCTCTCTCCCTTGTTTGTCAGACCCCTCTTGGCCACGTGCTAGGGATCTTGCTCTCTCGGTTCCAAACAACCACACACTATCTCCTCACCTTGCCTCTATTGTCGAAGATGCATGTGTGATATGTTTGCATAAGACACACACGCTTTTTCTCTACTTTTATCGTGTGTTGTCCATGTCTCTTTCACACACGCACGCACACTTTTTTCACTCTCTCTCTCTAGTTAGGGACTCTGTCACGTCCATAAGCATATGGATGTTTTGAAAAGTCAAACCTCAGAAAAGTTTGACCAGGTACATGTGGAGAAAAACATTTACTTCTAGAACGATCATTAGATTCATCACAACATGTACTTGATAACCCACAAGTATAGGGGATCGCAACAGTTTTCGAGGGTAGAGTATCCAATCCAAATTTATTGATTCGACACAAGGGGAGCCAAAGAATATTCTCAAGTATTAGCAGATGAGTTGTCAATTCAACCACACCTGGAAACTTAATATCTGCAGCAAAGTGTTTAGTAGAAAAGTAATATGATAGTAGTGATAACGGTAACAAAAGGTAACGGTAGTAAAAGCAATGTTTTTGGTATTTTGTAGTGATGATAGCAATAGCAATGGAAAAGTAAAAAAGCGAAGAACAATATATGGAAAGCTCGTAGGCAATGGATCGGTGATGGAGAATTATGCCGGATGCGGTTCATCATGTAACAGTCATAACCTAGGGTGACACAGAACTAGCTCCAGTTCGTCAATGTAATGTAGGCATGTATTCCGAATATAGTCATACGTGCTTATGGAAAAGAACTTGCATGACATCTTTTGTCCTACCCTCCCGTGGCAGCGGGGTCCTTACGGAAACTAAGGGATATTAAGGCCTCCTTTTAATAGAGAACCGGAACAAAGCATTAACACATGGTGAATACATGAACTCCTCAAACTACGGTCATCACCGGTAAGTATCCCGATTATTGTCACTTCGGGGTTAATGGATCATAACACATAATAGGTGACTATAGAATTGCAAGATAGGATCAAGAACACTCATATATTGATGAAAACATAATAGGTTCAGATCTGAAATCATGGCACTCGGGCCCTAGTGACAAGCATTAAGCATAGCAAAGTCATAGAAACATCAATCTCAGAACATAGTGGACACTAGGGATCAAACCCTAACAAAACTAACTCGATTACATGATAGATCCCATCCAACCCATCACCGTCCAGCAAGCCTACGATGGAATTACTCACGCACGGCGATGAGCATCATGAAATTGATGATGGAGGATGGTTGGTGATGATGATGGCGACAGATTCCCCTCTCCGGAGCCCCGAACGGACTCCAGATCAGCCCTCTCGAGAGGTTTTAGGGCTTGGCGATGGCTCCATATCGTAAAATGCAATGATTTCTTCTCTCTGATTTTTTTCTCCCCGAAACTCAATATATGGAGGTGGAGTTGGAGTCGGAGAGGCAACAGGGGGCCCACGAGGTAGGAGGCGCGCCCCCACCCTCGTGGAGAGACGGTGGGCCCCCTGGCCTTCATCTTTGGCAGGTATTTTTCTTATTTTCTAAAAAGTGGCTCCATAAAGTTTCAGGTCATTCCGAGAACGTTTGCTCCTGCACATAAATAACACCATGGTAATTCTGCTGAAAACAGCGTTAGTCCGGGTTAGTTCCGTTCAAATCATGCAAGTTAGAGTCCAAAACAAGGGCAAAAGTGTTTGGAAAAGTAGATATGTTGGAGACGTATCAGTACTTACTTCATACTATCATTTATCTTTGGTATTGTAGATATAAGTAATTTCTTTATAAACTTGGTCAAAGTTTCAAAAGTTTGACTTAAAAAATGTTGGAACTACATTATCGAACGGAGGGAGTACCTCTTTCTCTCTCTCTGCTATCTCTCACAGGACCCCCTCTCACTCGAACTCTCTATACCGACGGATTATACGCTCACTATGTTAGCGTATAGCTCCGTATACTGTTTAGTTGACCGGTCAACCAATCCACATGCTGCCTTGTCAGCTCGTGTTCTGTATCTTCGTGTGCTGGCCCATGTGACAGTGGGTGAAAATAAGTAAACTAGAGGCTCATCTGACACGCGGTGAAGTAAACAAAGTTGAAACCACTCGGGGTAGCACCCCGCACGCTAGTAAATTGAGGGCGCATTGAGGACAAACTTCTTGCGCGCGAAGGACGCACTCGCGCACAATTCACCACTGCGCAGCGGCATGCACAGAAGGACACACTAGCGCACACCCAACACACAACACACACCAGCACACGTGTACACCGACGTCGCCGCCGGTTGAGATGGATGGCAAGGCAGCCAACAAGCGGAGGCGGCTCGAGCCAAAACCGCATCCGGCGAGCCTGGACTTCATCAGCAGCCTCCCCGACGACATGCTGCTTGTCATCATCGGCCTCCTCCCCACAAAATCTGCCATGCGGACCGCCCTGCTCTCCCGGTGGTGGCGCCCCCTCTGGCGCTGCGTCCCCCTCAACCTCACCGTCGACAGCTGCCTCTGCGACAGGGATTGCAAATGCATGGCCGCAGTCTCCAAGATCCTTTCATCGCACCCTGGGCCAGCTAGACGCCTTGACATCCGCATGTTCAGTACCAACTGCAAGGTCCAACCCAAGTTCGACGAGTGGTTCTTATCCCCCGCCCTAGATCAGCTCGAGGAGCTCAGCTTTGAAGCTGGACGATGTCACTCTCTGCCGCCGTCCGCGCTCCGCCTCACGCCAACGCTGCACCGCGCCAGCTTCAACTCCTACTATCTTCCCCAGATTAATGCCGCGCCCGCCCTTCTTCTCCCTCAACTCAAGCAGCTCGACCTCTTTGACGTTGTCATCTCAAAGAAGGCTATGGAGCACCTGCTCCGCAGCTGTACTGCGCTCAAGTACCTTCGTCTTGAGCAGATCCACGGGTTCATTAGCCTCCACATCGCCTCGACGAATCTCCGATGGATTTATGTGTCTTGCTGGCCCCGCAACAAGACATCAATTGGGAAGAGATCACTCCAGTTGTTCCACTTATGGTCATTGAGAATGCGCCTTTCCTTGAGAGATTGCTTGTATCGGATCTAGAAGGTCCAACAAAAATCAGGGTCATTGACGCGCCGAAATTGACAGCGTTGGTGTACTCGTCTACCAAATTCTCCGAACTCTGTATTGGATATATAATCGTTCAGGTACATCACTCATCTTCTTCTCCGTCTTCTTGAAATTCACATTTTTCAATTTCTTCTTGATGTATTTACGACTGTCTTCCAGAAAATGATTCCCACAAGCTTGACCCAGTCCATGCGCACAGTGAAGATCTTAGCACTAAAATCTATTGACCCCAATCTGGATCAAGTTGTTGGATTCCTTACATGCTTTCCATGCATGGAGAAGCTACTCATCGAGGTGAAACTTCTTTCCTATAAATAAACGGTAATCACAACGTAGCTCAATTTTTTCATAATTTTCCCAAATTACGATGACAAGTGTAGTGTTCAAAACTATATCTATGCACTGCACCAAAAGAAATGTTTTTAGTATTTTTTCTCACGTGATCACCTGCATCATTTTTATGCTGTACTACTATAGTAGCCTAGGCTAGTCATAGTGGAAAGTAACTTAGACTACTCCAGTAACTCCATGGTTACCCTAAGAGCAAGTACTACTTCCGTCCTAGTTTACTCTTCCAATTTTGTAGTGAAAAAATATCACTAGCCAGCCAACCCTATCAAAAAATGTGCTGCACTATATTGGTACCTCTTGATGACACGGCAATCTTATGCAGCCAGCTGCTCTAATATGTTCTCTTCTTTTGCAGATAAAAAAGACCCGAAAGTGAAAAATGTGTTGCACTATAACAATCTCATCGAATGCCTTGATCTCCATCTTACAGAAATTGATTTGATCGACTACCGAGGCAGCACATCTGAGATTAAATTGGCCAGGTTCTTTGTTCTGGAGGCAAGTGTGCTCAAGGTAATGAGGTTTGGCGTTCTCTGGCGCAACAATGAATAGCATGCTGATCACCGCAAGCGTCTAAGCCTAAATGACAAAGTCTCCGCAGAAGCTGAATTTGTTTTTGAAACATCAAGTGGCCAGAGACTCGAAAACTTATTTGCCCATTAGTGACTTGTCAGGGCGGTGGATTTTAGTTTGTACGATAATGCTGCATCCACCTAAAGTAACAAAAGTTCTTACGTAAACTTCCTAGTAATTCCGTCTTCATAGGTGCAGCATTACTACTAACATTTGTAATATCAGTTTGAAACTTGTAATATTGCCATATCATATTCCTGCGTTTTCAAAATCCTGCGAATCAAATAGGTGTGAGTTGGTGATGATGTTGTGCCTCCCATCTTTCACCAATAGCCGTCGGATCTAGATCTGACGCATACAAACCAAGCTTCTCCATTTTTGCAAAAGATGCCCGCACTTGTTCCCTATTTACAAGCAACTCTTTGTCTCTCACAATCAGCCTTATCTCCTCCCCACCACATCTAGAAGGTCATGGAAAAATCTGGCGCGATGGCCACTGCCGGAGCCATCCATCCCCAATCTTGGTGTTCCATGCAATGCACGGGCATCTACGCACGGGAAATTATGTCGAACAGGGCTAGTTGTAAGCAGGCTAGCTCTACAGCCATGATGATAGTGACTGCAGACAGTGAGGCTGACTATGGTATGCCGAACACGGCGCCTATACTCAGGTGTCATCTCCGGTGCAGGGTCTTGTCACTTCACTATGAGGAGCAGCACATAATAATTTGACCAACGGGTAGTACAGTGCTAGTACTCCTACTACTACATTGGTAGTACTACTACTAGTACTAGTAGCACCACCGTCTGGATTTAGGAGTACTACCCAGTCCATCTGGATTTTAGCATTTGACTAGCAATATCTAGTAATGCATGTCACAAAAATGTACTACTCCCTCTGTAAATAACTACATGGTGTTTTATTCCTATCGGCGAGAGAACTTAATGTTTTTTGCTAACTAGAGTACTAATAGGATTACATGCAATGAACTAAACACTGCATGTCATGTTTGGTAGTCTCAAGCCATTGAAAGCATGCACGGCCCACATCTCTCATTGGTTTATATGTCACGAAATAAGAAACAAGGAGGGAGTTAATGCACCGTGCCTAAGTATTTTGGGATTATTTGGTTTTCGTAAGGTGACTTACACAACATTTTTGTTTACATGCATTAACATTTTATGAGTTAAATCAAAGGTCAAAACTTGGCGCAAAATGCAAAGGGGGCCAATAAACCAGTAAACATAAAACTTCTCTCGTTTGGCCCCAACTAGAGGTCCGGTGAGATGACTATACTGCACCGGCATGGAGGGGGATGCAGCTTCATTGACGTACGGCAACTGCCTTTGGGTGAATGACATGTGGGCCTAGGGGGTGGCTGGCCCACCTGCCATACATCCAAAGGTAGGTGCAGTAGAGGGCCGAGGAGTAGTATGAAATCCTACGCACCTACGCACGCTAACTAAGGGCAAGAGTGATCACTCAAATCGCAAGATCAGTTGACTAGAAGCTAAGCTAGACCCATGGAGGCGATGAGCACGAGCATCAGCCGGCTGTGCCAGATGGTCCACGACGCCGGCCTGCGGCCCGACACCAAGGAACGTCTCCAGGTAGTATTGCTTGAGGCCGCCAGGGCAAGGGGCCGCTTGGACGACAGCTTCGTCTTCTTGTTCGACGAGGTCCTCGTCGGTTTCCTCGACAAGTTCACCATCGTCAAGAAGCTTGCGGACGACTTTGACGTAAGCCTCTAACCGACGCGCCTAGGCTCTGCGATGCCCGCCACCCTCAACGGCCACTATGGTGACAACCTCTTCCACGCACTGGTGGCCCTGCGACTACCCGTCGTCGCACTGGAGAATGTCCACCTCGAGGTCTCGCTCGCAGCGCCTGGCGCAACAACACACCATTGACATAATCACCCACGTCTACGCACAAATCGTCCACAGGGACTACTACATGCAAGAGGAGGACGATAGGACACTGGCCTTCTTGGACCGCAGGGCAACCTTGGACGGCACTGTTCAGAAGCACGTTGAGCTCGCCGCCAACGCCGTTGCTCCTCACACGTCGGTTGGTGACCCGGCGCACTAGGGCGTGAGGATGTCGTTGATGGATCCGTATGTATTTTTATCTTTCCATCAAATCCATGTAGTAGTATATGATACTACAGTAATTATCTTACCTTTCGCATCAACTTCATAATTTTCGTACGTACTCCATGCATGAACGGCGCCAGAACCAAACTTCTCATTACTCTAGGCAAAATCGTTATTTTCTATCAATCGATCGCGTCATGGATCAGAACCAAAATTTACAAGTTACGAGTTCAAAAGTAAAAGCCTGCCGTGTTCGCGCCGCACCCCCACACGGTTGGTCCGGCACGCCGCTCAAGCGGGAATGCGTGCGGTGTTGCATTTTCACTTACAAGTGGGACCGTAGTTGAGCAAACCGACTATCGGCAAACCCCCAACCCGCCCACCGCGCGATGGCCGAGAAAACAGGAGGGAGAAGAGATGGCTGTAGCATGGACTCCAAGAAAATTGGTGTCGGATGGGACTCGTGTGGGTGGCGTGTGCCGTACTGCTAGACGTGAATGCTGCCCATGCCACCCCACTATATCGAGCCTATATCGAGGTACGTAGAACAAATTTCCTGCACTCCATGCTCAGCCCTCCTCTATCTCTCTTCTCAGCCAGCCAGCGGACGCGCGGAGCCCATCGTCTGTTTGCTCACATGCGGCCCCACATGTCAGTGAAAACGCAAGAGGACCCACTGAACCTGCACATCTTTCAGCTCGACGTGCTGGTGATGAAAAACAAATCCAATAAAGATCTTCGGTGGCCGCTTTTGGAGTTACTCAAGAGTAGTAAGATTCTATTTACAGTTTAACATCTCGTGGCTTCAACTACCACTCTATTTTCTTTCATGACACGACCTGGATGCTGGATGTCCCACGTGTCGGCAAAAGGAGGAAGAACCCGACCAAATCTTCGGTTGTGCTCTCGGATTAGACTAGTTGTGCTAACTTAAATTTTTTATTGTGTACTCCCTCCGTTCCAAAATACTTGACTTCCATTTGTCCAAAAATGGATGTACCTATATACTAAAACATGTCTAGATACATATATATTTTGACAAATAGAAGGCATGTATTGTGCAACGGAGGGAGTAGAATGGATGCAAGTTTTTGTATTGGGAATAAGAGTACATCCATATATTGATAGAGCGCAATTAGTAGATGTTCTGTCACTTTTAGCTAGCATAGAGGCTATAGATGAGATTAGTGCACTTGTTGATACTCCTACTAGAATAGAGGCTAGACATGAGACTAGATGCGAGGAAGCAACATCTACTTTACGCTAGAAGAAGAAAGAAGCACACAAGATCGAGCCTCCGCAGATCAACAATGAATGCATCAAGAAGGCACTAATCCAACTTACAGGAGTAGTAAAATGTATTCTTGTGGTTCTTGTTTTCTTTGGCCTTGCTTTTCTAGTCAAAATTATTGTTGGAGTTCATGCAAAATGGAGGTTCGTTTGGGGTCGTGCGTTGGAGTTGGCCTTACAAGTGGGACCGCAGTTAAGGAAACCGACTATCGGCAAACCCCCACCTCACCCGCCGCGCGATGGCTGAAGTTAGAGAAACGACGAGGTTGAAGAGGTTGCTCTAGCATGGACTCCAAGAAATAATATGGTGTCAAATGGATGTCGTGGTGGTGGCGTGTGTCGTACTCCTGGACGTGAATGCTTGTTCTGGCCATGCCACCCTACTACTCCTACTACTTACTCCTACTATATAGTACTAGTATCGAGGATTCGAGGTGCTGGTTACGTACAGTGAACACATTAACATATGGCTACAGTAAAAACACCCGCCCAACGCGCGAAGCATGTGAAGCTAGTACAAATAGTGTACTACTATTGTTGATTGGCCTCATCAGATAACCTGTTGCAATGCACGTACAATTATGTATTCGGAAAATATTTTTTTGCCTCGTCGCACCACTCACTCACAGAAGCGACTCGAAAGCCATTCATAAATTTAGTAAGTTTATCACAGGCATATCATTTTATTACATACAACAGGTCATCAACCCACATCGACAACGAGGATACATTACAAATACTAAAGTTTTCACCACACAACAAATAACAAGCAATGAAATGAACTTCAACTCAACCATTCCTCGGCGTTGGAAACGCTTGCTTTGAACCACAAGTGATTCTCTGGGAGGGGCCATCGATTGTCGATCTGGAAACCAACGCAGGACTGATCATCCAGGCTGAAGCGGCCTATTATATCAGTACCAGGGTAGGGAACCACCCAAATGTCCGAGGTATAGACATAGTTGCTTCTCATAAATGGTACTGTTAACGTTGTGTCAACAGCAGTTGGATCGCCTTTCACCATCATCGGATAGTTTTGTCCAAGGAAGAGCGAGTTTTCTCCAAGACTATCAATTCTATACCAGGGAGAAGGAGTTGGCGCTAGCACACTAGTATCCATCCCGAATACCATGCAACGGGTGTTGGAATAGGTCCAGAGAGTGCGACCATGGGAGACTACACCTGCTTCCTTAGCAGTAACATCATCAGTGGGCTGTATACACACAAGAAGAGGTGATCCATCGGAATTAGTTGCCAGGCGCCACTGAGTATATGGGCGCTGCTCGTCCTCATGCTCGTGATCATCACCATCGTCATCTCCCCCTTGGTTATAAAAATTTTCAAGTATAGGTGGTGGGATGTTCACAGGACCTTGGAAACACAAGAAGAAGGTTAATTAGTAAAGGGAAACTTGCTAACTCGCATGCATGTGGATGAAACAATTATAATTATGGTGGAAGACAAACATACCGAAACTACGAGGATCCCATGCAAAAACAGTGCCACGAGTGGTGGCAGCAAACACAAGGCCCTCGTATTGAATTGCATCACAGTACTCATCCATGTACAGAAACTGATTTTTGAGCAATATCCATCGAGTCGAACCACGAAGGATGGCAACAATCTTGTCGAAGATAGCAACAACTTTATAGTTGTTGTAATTCCAAGAGCGGTTGGGAACTCGACAAATTGCTATCTTCCGTAGAAGACAGTCACCATGATCGTATTTGAACGTGCGTACAATACCGGTGTGCTCAACCTCTGGGCAGTCTGCTGAGATTTTTGGAAGTGGAACCCGGTCACGAGTGTACACATTCACAAGTTCCCACTCGCAGTTGGACCCAATGTAAACAACCCAATCTCCATTTGCGCCCGCCCAAGCCTTGCCCTCAAGCGATGGCATCTTAACATCATACGTATCATTCTCAAGCGGCATCAACTGGCACAGGGCGAGGCCTCCGTCGTGCCGGCGCCAGTCATCAGGGTCACGACGAAGAAGATAGGGGAGATCAAATCGCTCCTTGACTCTTGGGTTCTTTGTAATGATGTTATTAGTTGAGTCGAGAATGGGCTTGAACGAACCTGCCATGCTAGCCGAGGTGATGATGTCGCACCGATCAATGAGTTCCTCCACCACGCCATCTTTCAGATCGGGGCAAGAATAACGGGGTCGTTTCCGGCCTGTTCCCTCCATGGAGAATACGATCGAATAATGGCAGAAGAAAGGGTGAAGGGCTGAAGGAAAATGGAGGAGGGAGAGGAAGAGCGTGCGACGGCAATTCCAAATCGAGAGGGAAAGGCGAAGAGTCGGTGGACGGTTGCGAGTTTGCCACGGTTCACGAAGAGGCGCACCGGCCTACACGTCCGTTCGGAAATACTCCTACTACTCGCCGTCATCTCACTGATATGTTGGAACGGGACCACATGTCAACGAAACATGGTGTGTAATTTCTTGTGCAAAATGCGATCTGGCCGCGTTGGCCCGAGGTGCCGCATTAGTTATTGACCTTTATTTTTTTAATGGCGTGCCATCAGTTTTGAAGCATGATTAACTGGTACTGTACGCAGAGAAAATATAAACTACTCTACCACTACTCCACCTCCAGTACTAGTAGTATAAAAAAGATATATAGGCTGGAGCTTGAGCGCTTTCTTACTAAGGATTGCCCACTTGCTTCTCACACTACCACCCTCTCTCCAGATCTAAAAAAGACGCCCCTCTCTCCCTCCTCACCGGTGGTCACAGATCCACCGGGGAAGAAAAGGACGTGCAGCGTTGACGCACTCGTCGTCGGCGAGCGAGGTCACGCACTGACGACAAGGCCGTCCTCTCAGACCTAGCGCCCGCGCGGGATGGCCTCCGTCCCCAAGCTCGCTGCCGTAGTGTGTGCGGAGGGCGACGACGACCACGAGCGAAGCCACTTCCCGCCGACCCTCAGGTATGCTACCTCTTTTCGAACCATAACCTTGTTCTATTGCCCCATCTGCCACGTCGTTGCATGTGGATCTTTCTCCACTCCACCATCTTCCCAATTTGCTATCCTATGCTCTACTGGCCATGCAGACGAAAACCATAATTTGCACTATTAAAGGAAACCTACTTCATGCAGACTAATCCATGTCTGGGTTGAATAAGGAAAGGAAGGGAGACTGTACTGTCCAAGAGAGTAGGCATCGAACCCGCATCTAGGTTGAAAAGGGGAAATCAGTAGCTAAGGAACGAGTCTCGTGTCTCTTGGTTGAAGAAGGGTAGAAAGGCATGACAACGCAATAGAGAATGACTAGGTCGATCGGTTTGTTGTCCTCGCATAGGAAAAAGGTGGCTAAAGAGAACAAAAATGGGACGTAATCCACGTATGCTGCCTGGATATTTGTTGCTCTGGGCAACCGTACCTCCCTCACCACTCTGCATCCGTGGAGGTACATCGTACTGGTGCGCCCACTGTCCGAATGGGCCTCCCATGCTCTTATTGCCACTTTTTTCCTATTAGTATAACGCCAACAGTCAAGTCAAACAATGCTACTGCTAAAGTGATGCCACATTTAACTAATGCCGCTCTCAGTCTAATGCCACCGATAAATTTAAGCAATGCCATTTAATGTCACTGGATTATTTCAGGGTTAGCTGTTGATTGTGGATGTATTAAAGATTTTTCAGCTAAGGCATTCTAATGTTGTTGCACAGTCAATATACCAACGATGAAACTTGTTACTACCTTCAGATTTTTGCACTATTAATGCTTATAGATTCCATACCTCACTTTCATGAGATAAGTTAAATCTTTTGTACAGTATCACCAAAATGCCAAGGCGCTGATGTCATTTTATTTTGGTTAAACTGCATAGACAATTATGAAGACAAGAGGAAAGGTCAAGAGTGGGCACCTCCTCCTCTGGCTATTCTCTTGATTCGTTCGATCAAGTTTTTATGTTTGATCGATTATCAAGATTGGGATAGCAATTTTTAAGGTCCCCCCGAGTTCGAAATGATATTTACCTTGGAGGTACATGGTTTGCAATTTTTTATACTGTCATTAGTTAATAATGCTTGTTACCTTCAGACTTTTGTATTTGGTTTAATGCTCATGCACAACTAGTATACCAATGCTGAAACTTGTTACCTTTACATTTTGTATTGTTAATTCTTATAGAAACCTTCCAGTGCTAGAGTTTATTGAAATCTGTTCAGTAAAACCATTGCACTGTACCCTGTAATAAACTAACTACTCTACTGTTGCACTAGCCACTGGATTAGTGTATATTTGTAGTATTCGAATGGTGTTGCATTAGCGTATGGACATAAATAAAGTGTGGCAAGCTTTCCCAGATATGTGCTCAAGAAAACTACTACCTGTTTTTCTAAACACTAGACGTTTGGGTACTTTAAACTGAACCGCGAAAATGTCTTATATTAAGGAACAAAGGGTGTAGAGTTCACTCAAATTATCCCGGTAAAGCTAGTCACACCTTTGTTAAAATTAATGTTCATTATGTTATCAGAGGAGGTCTGTATGTTTATCTCTAATGCCTGTCGACTACATACCTGACATCATGATGTAATGTTAAGTCATTTCCTTTTGTACAGTGTCACTGAATTGTCAAGGCGGTGATGGCATTTTATTTTAGTAGAACTGCACAAAATTTGCTTAAAAGAAGAGGAAAGGTCAGGAATGGCTCATTTTTTTAGAAAAAACTATGTATGCCTTCCTGACATCAGCCGCTGTTGCTTTATTTATTCCTTCAAACAGGTGGTTAAGAACAGTTTTGCTACCTTTTCCCATTAAGAAATTGGAATGCTTATATTTTTGAGTCTATGCTTCAACTAGTGCCACTTTTAGAGTAATCACACTTTCAATATCTATGCAAATAGGGATGCTCGATTTTAGTGGAACTGCACAAAAAGTCCAACTGGTTCAACATTAGGAGCATGTTTTTTCAAAACCTTTATATCCAATTGGTGGCACTATGAGCTGTTCATTACGAAGGTACATGGTTTGCTACTATCTTGCTACTCTTTTTGTATTGTCATTAGATAGTAATACTAGTGGTTTGCATGTGAATTTATTGGCAGGGTGGACCTACATTGGAGGTGCAGGACATGATTCAATGATTGGATGCTCAATTTTGGTTGTATCGATTTCACCTCTTCCATCACTGCGAACATGGATATCCTTGGTCTGATGAAGAATAGGTGCTATATTTCTGCTCTGAACCAGCAAATCAATTCAGCATGAAATTGTCCAGGGCAAAACATAATTGTATCAGATTGTCCAGTGCAGAACATGACAGATGCTAAGCGGAAGAGACATGCTTAAACCGAAAATACAAGGTGTGGTATATGTTTACTAGCTGCTTGATATTTGTGCAGATAGAGATGTCTGCCCGTTGCTATTTGGCAAACAAACAAAGTGTCTGCAATTTTGGTTGAACTGCACAAGAGAATAGTATAGTCACTGCATGCAGTGCCATTTGAAAATAGACACAGAAAGATTGGATAGTCACTTCATGGACTGCAGAAAAGTAGTACTGTACTATTTATTGGCCAACACTAGGTGCTTCATTGCTTTGGTCTGATTATACAATGGGCATCATTTTGCCTAAGTTAAAGTTTGTATTCCGAAAATAGTCTCGCGGTGTGATCGAGAGAAGACCAAATCATATTGCAGTGGATGTTCCTCCATCATGTGTGGTTCATTCTCATGGTTCCAGTTGTTGGTGAAACCACTTACGTTTGCAAGAGGAATTGTAGACTTCACAAACAAATTTGTTTTTCAGTCTGTACTGAATGTTGGCCAAGAGAAGCATTCATGTTAGTAGGAAGAACAGATGTTTTTTTAGATCTTTGCTTTTGGAGCTACATATTTGTATATGATCTGTGAATCATAGAGATGCATTAACATGTTGATATTATGTATGGGAATCGTACTAGTTAGTTTTAGTTGCGACGCAAGATCTGAAGTGGCTGATCTTTTGCTTTGGGAGCTACATATTTGTATATGATCTGTGAATCATTGAGATGCATTAATAGTTACTTATTTCTGTTCGCTCGGTGTTTACAAGTTACTGATCAATCACTAGCTAGCCTACAAATGCGCTCCTGGCAGTTTTATTTGCGACGCAAGATCCGAAGTGGTAGTTTTTTGAATAAAAATGCCTACCTCTGAAGAAACTGACAAGCTACACTATCGATCCTACACAGATAAAAATGCCTACCTCTGAAGAAGTTTAAGCCTAATTAATTCCATGAGCAAAGCAGCAAGACCAAGGCATGGCAATAATTAATGACATGCAGAAGTTTAAGCCTAATTAATTCCAGCAATTTAAGTGGCTGCATGCGTGCCCTCGGCTGCGACTCGCTGCATGCTGCTTCACGTACTGCCTGCGAGCGATTCTGAGTGCCTGCATGCAGTCGGCCATAATTAAGGCAGCTAACTGATGCGGAAAAAGATACACTTTAATTGTTGCGGGCTTTTTAAATCCATGGAATCATTATTGACAAGGAGGGAGATGATTCGAGTGCACTCGTTTGACCGCCATGCCGGCGTGCGACCCAGACGGGACGGGACGACACAGTCATAATTCCAGTTTCTCTAGTTATCCACGGCAAGCTGGCGCGCTAAGCCATTATGCATTGAATTCCGATGACCGTCGCGCTACCTTCCGCCTATAAGTACTGCTTCCCGGCCTTCTCCGGTGCCACCGTGACCCAACTCGCCATATCCTCATAAGCCCCCACCGGCCCGACGTCGCTCGCCTCGTCCACCATGCCCCCGCCCGTCCGCGGTAGGCGACACCGGAGGCGGTCACCGCTGGAACTAGTGTTCGGGTTTTCACCGGAAGGCAGACGGAGGGAGGAGGCATTCTATCTGTCTTTAGATGGCAATGCGGAGATCGAGGAGTTGTTGGAGCGCGACCGCATGGCGGAGGAGCAGGAGTTTTTGGAGCGTGACCACCTGGCGGAGGAGCAGCGTATCGCCGATTTGCGTCGCCAGCTGGACATGGAGCAGCAGCGCACCGACGCTCTGAGTCGCGAGCAGAGCGCTCGCAACTGGGCCGACTACATGGAGGCCAGCGCCCGGCAAATAGCCCTGGAGGCTGTCGGGCACGCACACATTCGCGACGCCGATTTTTACTACCAGCTCGTCAAGTGGGTTTCCCGCTTGGAAGCCGAAGCTTCGGTGGACCACGCCGGCATGGAAAGGGCCAACGCGCGCGAGCAACGCGGCCTATCGCACATCTTGCAAGTCCGAGGCGAGGCGCACGATGCTGGTGTCGACGTTTAGCATGTACCACAGATGGCGGTCGGCATCGTCTAGTTAGCTAAGAGTAAGTTAGTACTTGTACGCTACTAGAGTATTAGTGGGAGTAGATAGTTAACTTGGCTATGATGGTTGTCAACGTGGAAGTTCAGTACTCTATATGTGGATCAGACTTGTTACTTTGCTCTGAATGTTGAACTTTCTGTTTGAACGTATGGAATGGGCTGTTATTTTTTTAAATGGGTTGTATTTGTCCTCCACTGGTTTAGAGGCTGACTTGTGGGCCTAGCAAGTTGACGCATACACAATCAGGAGATGATTGTACGTTGAGAGGATGACAGCAGGGACCCGGCAAGGTCATGGCAGTAAGCAAGCAAGTGCCTCCTTATTTCAAGCCAATAAAAAATGGCTCCTCCTAGTGGATTTCTACCATCTGGGTCCCATGCCATTGTCAACGTAGTCAATAAATGAGAGAATTGCACAACAAGCGGTTGACACCAGGGACCCAGCAGCTCGCCCAGTTATTTTTGTTTTGGGTTAATTTGATAAATGCCACTCCAAATCTGGTGTATCCGAGAAATGCCACTGCAATTTCCAAACTTTGAAAAATGCCATTTCATGCCATTTCTAGTGGCATTTTTCGAAGTCTGGACTGGCGTTTTTCAAAGTTTGCAAACTGTAGTGGCGTTTTTCAAAGTTTGCAAAAATTGTAGTGGCATTTTTCAAAGTTTGGAAATTGCAGTGGCATTTTTATGAATCGCCATAATTGGAGTGGCATTTATCTAATTTGTTTTTGAGACGGAAGCAGGGTGTCAACTGGGTTGTGCGGGACACTCTGGCCTATCTAGACAGCCTTTTCTTTTATGTTTACCATAGACCAGCCTGGTAGTTTTTTTTCTTTCTGAAAATGGCTAGTCCAGTTTTTTTTTGTGATTTGTCAAGTAAGTCGCTTTATCAGGCCTGTTGGGCTGCAAATCTTTCAAGACTAGGAGAGCTTCATTCGGCTGGCCGAGAAAATGGCCTATCAGTAATGAGAAATGAGCTGTGCATTTTTAAAACACATTAAACCGGCAATTAGTTTCAAATATCTTTTTTTCATTTTGAGATTTTAAATTGCATTGATTTTTATGCGTGGACAATTTATTGGATTTTATATTGATATACATTTATTTTTAAAATCAGTCTGAACGTGACTCGAAATTTCGGGATTAAAAACAGTTCAGACCGCACCGACATATGCAAAATTTCATATAATTTTTTAACCGTGGCCACAATATGAGCTGTAATGCTAATAAAAAGAATATGGACTCAAAAAAACCCGTAAGAATTAGCACATGAGCTGTAAATTATTTGAAATAATGGCAGATGGGTTGTATGCTGTTTTCCACAGATTTGAGGCTTTCCACAGATGGTCTGTATACTGTTGGATGTCCATCCAATGACCGTCGTGCTTCTTCAATCTCTGCTCTTCCTGCTCCAGCCGCTCAAACAAGCGCCGGCGGGACTGCCTGCTCCCTCCTCACCGCGGCCGCCTCTGCTGCCGCGCAGGCCTCACCGCCCCACCGTACTCCCATCGCTGGCCTAGCCATCCCTCTACTCATCCACACTTGATGTTATTCTCCGGCGACGGCAGACGAACCAGTAAACCCTTGTACAGTCGTACTCCCCTCCGCGTGGGAAACAAAAACAACTACCGAGTCTTCCCTGCCTCCGTGTCGTTCCCTTCCTAGGCCTCGCCGTCGTCCACCACCCTGGTGCTCTCGGCGTAGCGTGCTCAACGACCGACATGCATCTGAAGTGGACTGTACGTGGAGAGGCTGACAGCTGGGTCCACGGTCGCACGCAAGGAAATGCCTCCTTATTACGTGCAAAATAATGATTCCTCCACCTAACATTTGGGACCCACCGAAAGGGCCTCTGTATTTCGCGAAAAAAATGTTACCGCTGCTGACAGCTCGGACCCACTAGCTATATCTTCGCACGCAAGGAAGTGCCTCCTTATTATGCACAAAAAAAAATGAATACTCCCCTACTAGTTGGGACCCAGTATAGTGGGCCTACTAAGTTGACGGGATGAAAGGCTTTGTCAACTTAGTCAATATGCATGATTCTAGCTCGACTGACCGTATGATGCCCATCCAACGGCCGTAGTGCTTCTTCAACCTCTGGTCTTCTTGCTCCAGTCGCCCAAAGCAGCGCCGGTCATGCCGCCTGCTCCTGCCTCCTGTGGCCGGCTGTGCTAACGCGGAGGCCTCACCACCCCCATACTACTCCCACCGTTGGCCAGACCATCCCTCCACTCCACTCACCCACACCCCCTGTTATTCTGCGGTGACGACAGCGCAGCCGAACCAGTGAACCCTTGTACTCCTCTCCGCGTGGGCATTCACTGCCGCGTCTTCCCCAGCTCCGCGTCATCCCCTTCCTAGGCCTCACCGTCGTCCAACGCCATGGTGCTCTCGGCACGGCATGGTCAATGTGATCAACGACCGAATTCCATCGGAAGAATATTGTACGTGGAGAGGCTGACGGCTGGGTCCATGACAGCCGCAAGGAAGTGCCTCTTTATTACGCGGAAAATAATTATTCCTCCACCTGACAGCAGGGACCCACCGGACGCCCACCAGTATTTCGCGAAAAAAACATTTGCCCCTGACTGCTGGGACCCACCCAAGGGCCACCGTATTTCACGAAAAAACATTCCCCCTGCTGTCAGCTCGGACCCGCCGGAAGTGCCTCCTTATTACGCACAAAAAAATGAATACCCCCTGCTAGCTGGGACCCACCTTGGTGGGAGGCTAACTTGTGGGCCTACTAAGTTGACGGGGATGGAGGGCTTTGTCAACTTAGTCAATATAAACGATTTCTAGCTCCAGTGACCGTACGATGTCCATCCAACGGCCGTAGTGCTTCTTCAACCTCTGGTCTTCTTGCTCCAGCCACCCAAAGCAGCGCCGGTCGTGCCGCATGCTCCTGCCTCCCGTGGCCGGCTGTGCTACCGCGGAGGCCTCACCGCCCCTACTATTCCCACCGCTAGCCAGGCCCTGCGGCAACGGCAGCCTCACACCGCAGTCGAACCAGTGAACCCTCGTACTCCTCTCTCCGCGGGCTTCCACTGCCGCGTCTTCCCTGGCTCCCCGTCGTCCCCTTCCTAGGCCTCGCCGTCATCCACCGCCCTGGTGCTCTCAGCGCGGCGTGGTCAACGTGGTCAAGGAACGACTTCCATCGGACGTGGACTGTACGTGGAGAGGCTGACAGCTGGGTCCACGGCCGCAGCAAGGAAGTGCCTTCTTATTACGCGGAAAATAATGATTCCTCCACCTGACAGCTGAGACCCATCGGACGGGCCACTGTATTTTGCAAAAAACATTTCCCCCTGACTATTGAGACCCACCAGCTACATCTTCGCACGCAAGGAAGTGTGTCTGGGCAAAAAAAAACGATTCGCCCCCTGACTGCTGGGACCCACCAGCTACATCTTTGCAGGCAAGGAAGTGCCTGACAGTCGGGACCTACCTATTCGAAGCGTACGTAGCGTTGTCATTCTAGTCGCGAACGTGTACGTACATATGTATTGGTGGATGTAGAGGCACGCACGTGTCGTAGTAGAGGCGCGTACGTGTCGTAGTAGAGGCGCGCACGTAGCATGTACACGTATGTACAGCGGCCAGGGTGCAAGAAAGAAAATATGGCCACGTATGTGTACATACAGGCGGGTTCTCGAACGCCTACTCGCGCATACATACGGCCAGGGCTTGTGTACATGGCTGGGTCGGAACAGAGAAACAACATCGTCGTCGTGTTCATGGGGAGGCAACTAATGCGTCGTGTTCATGGGGAGGCAACAGAATGCGTCGTGTTCATCGGGAGGCAACGGAACGCGTGGGAGCCAACCGGCTGGGTCGGAACGGAATGCGTGGTCGTGTTCATCGGGAGGGCTTGGACGGAACAGGAAATGTAAACGAGGCCTGGCGTATCGCAAAACGGAGGAAACGACCTTGTGTTCGACCGGCCACATTCGAAACGGGATCCTGTTCATTGGGAGGGGTCGGGCGTATCGCAAAACGGAGGAAACGGACCTCCTACGGTCGAAACGGGGGTCCTGTTGATCGGGAGGGGTGTGGTGTACCGCAAAACGGACGAAACGGACTTGTGTTGGAGCGCTACGGTCGAAATGGGGGTCCTGTTCATCGGGAGGGGTGTGGCGTACCACAAAACGGGACTCCACGGGATACTGTTCATCTCCACCGTCGACCTCCTCCAGCCTCCACGGGTTACCGTCGGCCTCCTCCAGCCTCCACGGGATCCTATTCATCCAACCTCCACCGCGCGCTACTCCACCGGCTACTGTTCAACCACCCCTCCACGGGCACCCCTCCACCGTCTACTGTTCATCCAGCCCTCCACACCACGGGGTCCTGTTCAACCACCCTCCACGGGCACCCCTCCACCGTCTACTGTTCATCCAACCCTCCACCACACCACGGGGTCCTGTTCATCCAGAGGCAACGCCACCGCTCACTGTTCATCCAAACCCCCCCGCAACGCTCACTATTCATCCCAGAGGCAGCATCGATCGGCTTCAGTTAGCAGCAGTAGCGAAGGAATCGCTCGATCGGGTTCAGTTAACATCCATCGATTGATCGCTCGGGTTCAGTAACGCGTAGCCTGCAATGCAATCGCTCGAGTTCAGTTAGAGCCCAACGCCTCGCTCGGGTTCAGTTAGAGCCAACGCCTCACCCACATGCACGCACGTGTACGAGAGAAACGTGCATTGCTCGGCCCCCGACCTCCCACCGTAACTGGGAACTCCCCGAAATTTTCCTCCCCCTCGCTTCTACCACGTTTTTTTCTGTCATGGACGGCCCAAAGAATGTCATGCAGCTGCGTCTCCGGCCCGCCCAAGATGAAAAACCCATTTTCTGTCATGATTTTTTGTCATAGAAGTAGGAGCCCACCACATCTATGATGATACCAGGTTTTGTCACGGTTATCGTCATAGAAGTGTCATATGTATGACAGAAAAAAAATTTGTTTGGCCCAAAATGTCACGGATGTGTCTTTTTTTGTAGTGATTCGGAATACATGCCTACATTATATCAATGAACCGGAGCTAGTTATGTGTCACCTTAGGTTATGACTGTTACATGATGAACCGCATCCGGCATAATTCTCCATCACCGATCCATTGCCTACGAGCTTTCCATATATTGTTCTTCGCTTATTTACTTTCCCGTTGCTATTGCTATCATCACTACAAAATACCAAAAACATTACTTTTACTACTGTTACCTTTTGCTACCGTTACCACTACTATCATATTACTTTGCTACTAAATACTTTGCTGCAGATACTAAGTTTCCAGGTGTGGTTGAATTGACAACTTAGCTGCTAATACTTGAGAATATTCTTTGACTCCCCTTGTGTCGAATCAAAAAATTTGGGTTGAATACTCTACCCTCGAAAACTGTTGCGATCCCCTATACTTGTGGGTTATCAGTAATCAGTAGCAAAGTAGTTTGATAGTTTTTATAATAGTGACAGCAGCAATAGCAGCAGTAACAGATAGCAATAATTTTGTAGCAAGTGTAACAATGATGATAGCAATAGTAACTTAGCAGAAACAATATAAGATAAATTCGTAGGCATTGGATGAGTGACTTGTTGGATGATATTCATCATGTGACAGTTATAACCTAGGGCGATATGGCACTAGCTCCAGTTCATCGATATAATGTAGGCATGTATTCCATAAATAGTCATACGTGCTTTATTAAAAGAACTTGCATGACATCTTTTGTCCTACCCTCCCATAGCAGCGCGGTCCATATTGGAAACTAAGGGATATTAAGGCCTCCTTTTAATAGAGAACCGGAACAAAGCATTAACACATAGTGAATACATGAACTCCTCAAACTACGGTCATCACCGGGAGTGGGCCCGGTTGTTGTCACTCCGGGGTTGCCGAATCATAACACGTAGTAGGTGACTATAACTTGCAAGATTGGATCTAAAACATGGATATAATGATGAATTCATAAGTTCATGGCACCCGGGCCCAAAGTGATAAGCATTAAGCATAGCAAAGTCATAGCAACATCAATCTGAGAACATAGTGGATACTAGGGATCAGGCCCTAACAAAAACTAACTCAACTACATGATGAATCTCATCCAACTCCTCACCGACTAGTGAGCCTACGAAGGAATTACTCACTCCCGGTGGGGAGCATCATGGAATTGACGATGGAGAATCATTGGTGATGACGAAGAATGAAGATCCCCCTCTCTGGAGCCACAAACGGACTCCAGATCTGCCCTCCCGAGGAAGAACAGGGCTTGGCGGCGGCTCCGTATCGTGGATCGCGATAATTCTTTCTCCTTGATTTTTTCCTGGAAATATGTGATTTTATAGTATCAGGGGGTCGTCAGCGGGGCCATCAGGTGGGTACAAACCACCTGGGCGCGCCAGGAGAGGGGGCGCGCCTTGGTGGGTTGTGCCCAACCATGCCCCCCTCTTTGGTGGGTCTTGGCTCCAGAAATTCTTATTATTGATATAAAAAATCCTCGCAAAGTTTCGTTCCATTCCAAGAACTTTTATTTCTGCACAAAAACAACACCATGGGAGTTCTGCTGAAAACAGCGTCAGTCCGGGGTTAGTTTCATTCAAATCATGCAAATTATAGTCCAAAACAAGAGGAAAAGCATGAGAAAAGTAGATACATTGGAGACGTATCACACCCTAGACGGTTGAGGTCATCGCGGAGCCATATTCCATTGTGGTGAAGCTTCGTGGTGTCATTGGGAGCCTCCAAGTAAGTTGTGAAGATAGCCCCAACCTTGTTTGTAAAGGTTCGGTCGCCGCCTTCAACGGCACCAATAGTGGAATCACGGCATCTCACATTGTGTGAGGGCGTGAGGAGAATACGATGGCCCTAGTGGCTTCTTGGGGAGCATTGTGCCTCCACACCGCTCCAACGGAGACGTACTTCCTCTGAAAGGGAAGGAACATCGGTAACACATCCTCTTCTCCACCGACTCCACTCTCGGTTATCTCTTACCTTTACTTGTGCAAGCTTTTATTGTGTTGTATCCCTTGCTTGCTTGTGTGCTTGTTGTTGTTACATCATATAGGTTACCCACCTAGTTGCACATCTAGACAACCTATTTTGATGCCAAGTTTAATTTGGTTAAGAAAAATTAAAAATTGTTAGTTGCCTATTCACCCCCTCTAGTCAACCATATCGATCCTTTCACCAAGCCAACCAGGCAGCCCATGAGCACGCCGACATGCATGGCTCGCCATGGGCTAGGCACGTCACGGGCTAAATGGGCCAGACATGGCACGCGGCATGCCTTGGGCCGTGCCTGGGCTTGGAGGCGGGGCACACAGGCCGGCATGCATGACCCGTTTATTTTGTTTTAGAATTTTTGTTCGAAAATACAACTCAATATACCTTTTTTGAGAAAAATGCCCAAGCTTGATTCATCTAGTTGGACATTAAGAGGGATACATAAGGGGTCATGGGGGTGAATCAGCCACGGGTGGCGACCCTGATCAAGTCATAATGAATCTTTTGCAAGTTTTGTGTGCATCTAAGTTCGATGATCTCCCTTCAAAAGTAAAATTACAACTATTAAAAAGAGAACTACGGATAAAGATTTCCTTGATGACTGACATATACGTCCTCCCTTCCCTTCCTGTATGTCATCAACTACTGCTTTGCAATCGCATGCCACAACGAAATTCTGAAGTGAACGGTCCTGTGCAACCGAGAGTGCTTCACGGCAAGCTATAGCTCCACTTCTGAATCAGTAGCTCCTGGAATCACTAGAGCCGACGAGCCCAAATACAAGCCTGTGCTGTCTCGGCAAACTGCTGCTGCCACTTCGAGCCCGTGCATGCTAAAAAAACAGCCAAACAAACTGAAAATATGTAGCCCAACATGCTAAACGTGTCACGGGCCGGCCCGTTTATTAGTGTGAGGCCCAATTAGTGTGGGCCAGGCCGGGCCGGCACGTTTGGTCGGCATTGTGGCGCCAGTTAATGTGTATTTCCGTTAACCGACGCCTGTGGCGTCCGTAAATGGGCCGTTCCATCTAGGCGCCGGTAGAAATTTTCTTATTTGAAAATTTTATGAACTTTTTAAAAATTTCAATATTTTTTTAGAATGATGAACTTTTTTAAATATCGATGAACATCTTTTTGAAAATTGATGAACTTCTTATTTATTTATGAACTTTTTTCAGTTCAATGAACTTTTTCTAAAAATACATGAACTTTTTTTTGAATTTCTATGAACTTTTTTCAAATTTAATGAACTTTTGCTAATTTGGATGAACTTTTTTTCAATTTGAATGATTTTTTTTTCAAATTAATGATTTTTTTTCAAAATCGAATAACCTTTTTTAAATATATGAACATTTTTTCTTTAAATCTGTAAACCTTTTTTGATTTCATATTTTTATTTTCGTAAAAAAAAACTGAGGCAGCACGCTAGTGGGCCGGCCCATGCTACCCTAACCTGGTCCGTTTGGCCAGCTTTGCGGTCACCATTGGCATTTTCCGTGCCTCGACCTAGCTACCAAACAGTGTCCTTCTACCAAAAGCCCGGCGCAGTCATATGTGGCGGCGCCCCCAAATTCCATCGCTGAAGGCAAGCGCTCCCGCCCAAACGCCGGCCAACCCTAGCTAGCCGCCGAGACCCCAACGACGACGAGGTGACGAGGCGCGAACCTCGAGCCCGATCGGAAGCTGCTCGTTGGACTCGAGCGGCGCGACCACCAAGCAGGCTCCGGCGTCCAGCGGTGCCGCTAGCTCTAGCGGTAGAGGCAGGCGCGCGCTCGGCCACCGTGGCGGCTCGCCGCGTCGCAGCAGGGGTGTGTCGAAGATAGATCCGCTCCGGGTCGGCGACATAGGGAAGGCGGCAGGTGGGCAGAACATGCTCACATTTCTGTAGTTTTTTTTTTCATGTTAGATTTATGGAAACGGTTACCCTAACCGAGTTATTTTCCAGACGCTCCTTCTCCTCTGGGTCTTCAATAGGTCGTCTACAAGATCTCATTTCTATAACCTTTCGAGAGAAAAGAAAAATTCCAACTTTATTCGACTTCTGAGTTCTAGCCTCCAGGTGCCTTAATGGTTCATATGAACTGTATATGATTGTCTATGATGTGGTATGTTATTATTGTGCTCTAAAGTGTGTATAATAGTATTGCACAATTTGTCCCCTTACACTAGGAAACAAAAGGTTAAATATGTTAGGTTCAGAAACCAGTTATCCTAGCACTGTCTAGTTCAAGGTAACCTATTTTGGGGCCTCTTTGATCGCAGGATTTTGAAAACCTGGGAGTAGGAAAAGTATAGGGTTGAAGTGGCATGCACACTTGAATCCTATAGGATTAGCAAGGAGTGTTTGATGGCACAGGAAGAACAAAGGAATTATAAAAAGAAGTTGGAGTGGATGTTAAATTTCCTATGAAATGTAGTACAAAAAATTCCATAGGAAAAATTCCTACGGGATCCAATCCTATGAATCAAAGGACCAACACAGAAAAAATTCCTAAGGATTCCAATCCTCCATAAATCCTATAGAATTCATTTGAATCAAAGGAGCCTAATGGTTTTTGCTGTCAACTGTGGTGACTTATATGAATTTTCTTGCTTCCCGGTTCATGTTCACGTGCATTTATAATTGGGTGTTAGGATCTGTAGAGCAATGTTTACATTCTGTTCTGGTTAACATAACACTTTTATTTTCTTTTCCTAATTATCACATTTAAAACTAATATGGTTTCCTTTTTCTACCCTTTATTGACTTTACTGTCTTAGCCATGGACCAGGTGCCTCAACTCCCACTTGCACAAAAGACAATCGACCACTTACTCTCTCTGTTTAATTTTTGATGCATATACTATTATAGTGTTTTCACGCGTCTGAAGTAAACACATTGCCTTTTCCTTAGATTAAATACTTGGTATCTCTTTTTGCATAGTGATATTTGTGGATTATACATACATAACTGATGATCTCTCAACTTGCTCATAGGAATACCGCAACCAACTCATTGCACCAAGATTTGGGTATTGTTATTTGTATTTTTATCTTCTACACCGAGATATGCCAGGGGTAAGTTACTTTCTATGTTGGTCTTATTCAATTTGAGTAAATAATGTAAGTTCATTAAGGGAGTATTGCATCTTCTCCGTTGCATCTTAAGGAAATCGGTATATTGCACTAGTTATAATTTATTTGTACCGAAGGGGAGCCTTGGCGCAACGGTAAAGCTGTTGCCTTGTGACATACGGGTTCGAGTCCTGGGAACCCAAATTGGCCGGACCCTTCCCTGGACCCTGCGCAAGCGGAAGCTACATGCATCGGACTGCCCTTTATAATTTATTTTTTGTACTCCCTATGTCCCAAATATAAGACTGTTTTTGACATTACTATTTGAATCATTGTCTTTTCCATTGTATATTGTCAGTAGTTTGATGTTTTGAAAAGATCCATCTTTCTTCATGTGAAGAAAATATGTTTTGGAATATGCGATTGGTACCATAATGTTGAATATCTTGGTATGTTATATTGTGCCATGTTAGAATCTATTTGTGGAAAACAGTAATAAAAACTTTGAAGTTTAATTTAATTTTAATTTTGCAGCTTAGAAGTTTCTGCGCCGTGCATTTGAGAAACTTACGCGACAGTGTTGCACCCTCAATTGTTCAGTTGGCAATTTGCCCTATTGTGAAAGGGCGTGTTGATGATGCAAAGCCAATTCTACTTGGTACTGGTCTAGTATTGAGTCGTACACATGATCATATTGGAATAATTACGACTATCAACTGCCATCAGCGTGAGGGGTACGCGATTGTTGCAAGATTTGATGATGAAAACAACTTGGAGGTAGAAGTTGTAACCAATAGTGGATTGCTCTTTGGCTTGGTAGTGCGGGGTCATGATCTTACGGCGGTAGCATGTATTCCTGCCTCTTTCTATTGTGGTGACATTCCAAGATCAGAGCCAGTGTTTGCTCTTGGGTGTTTGGGTGCCGAAAAAGGGAAGATTATTGTTACTGGACTTGTTAGGTATGTGTTTCGTGATTTGCAATTATTTGTCATTGGACTACTCTGTTGAAACTCTGATTAATTGGGATAGCATCATAAATGTGAACTCCATTAATGAAAATCACATTTAGTGATTTGGTGAAAATTAGCTTGTACTTTAAACTATGTATTCTTCTCAAAATTTATGTGCATCTGTAATTATTTGTCGATTGGACTACTCTCTTCAAACTCTATTTCATTGGGGTAAGATCATGAAGGTGTCAAAATAGGAAATCCATTAATAAAGATCATACTCAATGATTTGGTGAAAATTAATTTGTTCTTCACTCATTGTATTTTCTCATATTTTACTTAGGCGCTATTTGTTTGGGCTTATGCTTCAGCTTTTGCATCTTTTCCACTTTGGCTTAAAAGCCAAAAAAGCTCCTAAATATGGACTTCTGGCTTCAATTTTTTGCTTATAAATCAATATTGTTATATGATGGTATAAGCCAAAAGCCGAAGCCAAAAGCCCCTATTTAGGAGCTTTTTTGGCTTTAATGCCAAAGTGGAAAAGCTGAAGCATAAGCCTAAGCAAACAGGGCCTTAACACTTAATACATTTCAGTGTTGGTGACTATGAGAAGGTGCTGAGACGAATTGAAATTGAATCATTTGTCCACTCATGCCCAATTGGAGATGGGTTAATTGGGGCCCCAGTTTTTAACTCAAGTGGTGAGGTTCTAGGAATAAATGTTGCTCGTACTCCTCAATCATCAACAATAAATTTCGCGTTGAAGGTTGATGACTTCAGAGAGATGTTGGCAGGCTTAGTTGGTGTGGAGGTAATAATAATCGATGTCTCTTATCTCTTATAGATAGATAGTAAAGGGTTCTAAATGCATTTCTGATCAACTTATGATATATATTGGCAGACGGATGTTCAAATCCCACAACTTCTAGAATTATTCAGTGAGCAGATATCAAGATTTGAATCAAGAAAGGAGAAACATGGTCCAAAAAGAAAGTATGTTTCCTTATCTCAAAGATGCTACATCTTAGGCTTTGTATTTTGGTGGAACTCGGATATTCTCTAATTTCATAGCACAAGTAGCCTTTTTATAGCTGTTCAGCAATGAAGTTTTATTGTTTATCATGATAATAGAAAGCGGTTGTAGAGAGTCCGAAAAAATTGTGACCATGAGAATATACTCTTTTTTCTGGTTGGAACTATTGTTATTGACCTCTCTTACCAGCTTAGTGCTTTACCAGCTAGGAAGGAATTATACCTTTATCTTTCATCTATATCCTGTTAATTATATAATTATTTTTCTATGAAGTTGTATGTTACATAAATTTTCAGATCGGATTAGTATCCTTTCAGTTCTATATAAGGGACAACATATGTGACCACAATGAATCAAGTAATTTGAGAATAGTCTATCAGTATGTTTATCATGCTCGTTTGTCCTCCTCAAATCTCTATATACTCCCTAATCTCTCCTCTCTCCCTCTCCAATGCTGCAACAAGTGATCAGCTAGTAAGCATGATAAAGGGAAGTCCACTGAAGCTTCAGTGCAATTGGACTCCAGACGAATCAGTGATAATGGGGTGGATAAAGGTGGGATAGTGGTTAGGGGAGTGGATGTACAACCCAGCCAAGGCAGCAACCCAGGTTCAAGTCCTCATGGACGCGAGTTTGGGTTCTTATTATTACAAAAGCCCCAGCTGTAGGTGGCTCCCTTACCGCTTTCCTTAAAAAAACATATTAGCTAACAATGGCTACCATATTTATCCCTTGTCTCGTGACTCTGCTGATACCGATGATGAAAATACTTTGGAGGAACATAACTTAGAACTGTTATGGCTCAGGGCAGTACTAATTCATCTCCGAAAAATTTGTCTTCGGGACAGTGAATAATATGAAATTGGCAGTGACTTAGGGTACGTTTGGATATGATAAAGCCTTGAGTGATTGGTACCCATCTGTAATTATGTAACTCCCTGTATAGTGGTTTCTGCTAATAATTTATAAAAGCATACCGATAAAGCCTTGAGTGATTGGAACCCCCCTGTAATTA